>NC_137763.1:1944780-2216346 GCF_963264785.1 Psittacula echo
AAGGCTCAAAGGAAGATGATGGAAGAGGAAGGCTCAAAGAATGATGATGAAGGACAAAGGCTCAGAGAAGGATGACAGAAACAGAGGAAGGCTCAGAGGATGATGATGGAAGCGCAAGGCTCAGAGGAGGGTGATGGGGATGGAAGAAGGCTCAGAAGAGGATGATGGAGAAGGAAGGATCAGAGGAGGATGGCTGGGGATGGAGAAAGGCTCAGGAGAGAGGATGAAGGTTTAGAAGGTGATGATGATGGAAGAAGATTCAGATGAGGACGATGCGGCTGCCGGGAGGTTCAGAGCATGATGGTGATGATGGGGATGCGGATGCTGAGCCTCACCGCGGCACTCCGGGCACAGCCAGCGGCACCGGCGCTGACTCAGCAGCGTCACCCCCGGGAACAGCCCCTGGCAGCCAGCGCAGGACCTGGAGGGGGGGGAAACAGGAGGATGAACCCCCCCCAACAGCCCCCCAAGACCCCTTGAACCCCACCAGGACCCCCCCAACCCCCTCCAGGCACCCCCTGGACCCCCCAGGACCTCCCAATCCCCCTCAGCCCCCCCCCCAGATTCCACCAGGACCCCCCCAAGGACACCCCCCCCCCCCGCAAGGAATCCCCATTGGACCCGTCCCCAAGCCCCGCCCCTTTTGCCCAGGCCACGCCCCCCCGCTCACATTACCGCCCCCTGCTGGGGGGGCTCCGGAGGGGGCCGCTTCCGGGTGCGCCGCGGGAGGGGCGGGTCCGGCAGCGGAGGGGGCGGAGCCTCGGACGGAGGAGGGGGCGTGGCCAACTTCTCCGGGGGCGGGGCTTCCACCGTAGGGGGCGGGGTCTCCACCGCTTCAGCCTCGCCCACCGGCTCCTCGGGCGCGGGGGGGGGCTCCGGGGGTGGCCCCGGGGGGGGGCCATGGGGTTGGTGCCATTTGGGGCCCTTCCGGGCCTGGACAAGGAGGGAAAGGGGGGGTTATGGGGGAGGGGGGGCACATTTGGGGTCCCCACCATTTTAACCCGCTCCCATTTGGGGACCCCCTCCCCCTCCCTAATTTAGGCTCTCCTCAACCTCCCCATGGACCCCCCCCATTTTAGCCCCCCCTTTATTTGACCCCCACAGAGACCCCCCCATTGCCCTACTTTGGGGACCACCCCTCCATTATTACCCCCTTAACTCCCCCATAACCTTGAGACCCCCTCCCCCCCCATTTTGGAGACCCCCCCTCTTATTTTACCCCCTTGACCCCCCCCTTTTTGGGGTACCCCCTAATTCCATGGTACCCCCCCCAACCTTCCCCCCTCAACAGGACACGTTCAGGCTTCCCCCCCCAACTGGTTTCTCTTTGGTCCAATGATCCCCTCCCCCCCTTAGTTTTGGGCACCCCCCAAGTATTGGGGACCCCCCCCTCACTTTGGGGGGGCCAGGACGCTCCAGCCCATTCTTGAAGTCAAAGTTGCCGAGGTCCCCGTTCGGGTCCAAGGAACCGGCTCAGCTCGATCTTGCTCCGAAACTTCTCCCCTGTGGGGCTGGAGGGGACCCCAACATCATGGGGGGGGGGGGTGTGGGTGGGTGGAGGGGGTGGAACCCCCCCTTTGGGGTTCCATTGATGGGGGGCGCACCCCAAAACCCAATGGGGAGCATGGGGATGGATGGAAGGAAGGGAAATGGGGGGGGGGTCTAAGATAGAGCATCCCAAAGTGGTCCCCATCATCCCAAAATGGGGGTGGATGGGGGGGGGAGCTTGAAGCTGATCTGGGTGTAAACGGGGGGGCTTAAAGAGATCGACTGGGGGGGTGGAAGGGGGGGCCCCATAAGTGCCCCTATGGGGGGGTTAAGAGCAGGGGGACCCCATAAGTGCTCCTATGGGGGGGGATTGAGAGTATGGGGCTCCCATAAGTGCCTCTATAGGGGACTTAAAGGCATGGGGGGCCCATAAGTGTCCCTATGGGGGGGGCTTAAAGGCATGGGGGTCCCATAAGTGTCCCTATGGGGGTGTTAAAGGCATGGGGGTCCCATAAGCGCCCCTATGGGGGGGTTAAGGTTATGGGGGCCCCATAAGCGCCCCTATGGGGTACCTCTGGTAATAGGTGTCGGTGCGGCCGCAGGTGGCTCCCGACTTCCGGAACGCTTCCCGGCGCTTCCAGCCGGGCCCCAGCGTGGGACATTCCACCCAGCCCTCCGCCATGGTGCCCGGGGGGGGCTAC
This sequence comes from Psittacula echo, assembly GCF_963264785.1. Taxonomy (NCBI): domain Eukaryota; kingdom Metazoa; phylum Chordata; class Aves; order Psittaciformes; family Psittacidae; genus Psittacula; species Psittacula echo. Next base: position 1,946,970 of record NC_137763.1, read on the forward strand.
TGCGGGATGGGGGGGTCAGGATGGAGCCCAGGGAGCCCCAAAACCACCCTGAACCCACCCCAAACCCCACATAAATCACCTCGAAACTCCCCTAAATCACCCCAAAGTTCACCTAAATCACCCCAAACCTGCCCCTAAACTCCCCAAATGACCCCAGAAGTCCCCTAAACCACAACCGAACTACCCTAAACTACCCCAAAACTCCCCTAAATCACCCCAAAATTCACCTGAATCACACCAAACCTCCCCTAAATCACCCCAGAACCCACCTAAATCACCCCAAATCCACCTAAATCACCCCAAAATCCATCTAAACCACCCCAAAACCCACCTAAATCACCCTAAATCCACCTAAATCACCCCAAAATCCACCTAAACCATCCCAAAATCCACCTAAACCACCCCAAAATCCACCTAAATCACCCCAAACCCCCCTGAACTCCCCCAATCACCCCTAAAGCCCCCCCACCAAACTACCCCAAAACCCACTTAAATCACCCCAAAGCTCACCTAAAGCACCCCAAAACACCCCCATGCCCCTCTAGACCCACCCCAAAACCCCCCAAGCCACCCCCAAAACTGCCCAGATCACCCCAAAACCCACCTAAATCACCCCAAAAATCATCTAAGCCGCCCCCAACCGGCACCGGCCCCGGGCTTAGGCTCCGCCCCCAAACACAACCAGGCCCCGCCCCCTCCGTACCCCGTGACCTCCGGAACTGGCCCCTCCCCCCTCCCCACACTCAACCCCCACCCCCCCCCCCCAACCTGCTCTAAACCTGCCCCTCCCCCCCCTCCGGATACCCCCGAAACTGCCCCTCCCCCCCCAAACACCCCCAAATCCACCCCTTCCCCCCCCCCGAAGAGGCCCCTCCCCCACAAGCCCCCCAAAACCGGCTCTTCCTCCCCAAAAAGGACCCCAAAACCCCCCTGCCCCCCCCCAATCTGCCCCTTTCCCTCCTTAAACCACCCCAAAACCGGTTCCTCCCCCCCAAACCCCCCCTCCCCCCCCCAAACCGACCCCTCCCCCCCAAAACACCCCAAGAACAGCCCCTCCTCCCCCCGAGACCCCAAATCCACCCCTCCCCCCCCAAACCGAACCCTCCCCCGCCCCCAAAACCAGTCCCGAAACTGCCCCTCCCCCCTCACAACCCCCCCCAATCCGGCCCCTCCCCCTCCCCCCCTCCCCGCTCCCCTCCCCCCCCCGGTACCGGTTCGTTCATGGTCGGTCCCGATCGTGGCGCAGCGGCGCGGGAGCAGCGCGCGAGGGGCGTGGCCGGGCCGCGGGGCGGGGCCTCGGGGGAGCCGGAAGCGGAAGAGCACGCGCGGGAAACAGGGAGGGAGGGGGGACCACGTGATGCGTCTTTGGCCAATGGAGAAGAGAGGAGCGGGGGAAAGGGGCGAGGCTTGGCGCTGGGCGAAGGAGGAAGTGGTGCAGCACGTGACCCCCGAAGGGGACGTCAGCTGACGGGGGAGCGCGGTGGGAGGGATTTATGCAAATGAGGGGCGGTCACGTGAGGCCGTGCCACCGCCCACCAGCAAACAGCTTCCCGCGGGAGCCCGCGCGCGCGGGGGAGCAGCACGTGACGCCGAGGGGGCGGGGCTATGCTAATGAGCCCCGGCGGGGCCCAGAGCCGCTGTAGAGTCCCCATTGGCTCTATAGAGACCACCTAGACCCTATCGAGACCCCATAAGCCCTATAGAACCCCCACAGGCCCTATAGATCCCACACATGGATCACATAAGGACCCCCAACAGACCCCATACAGACACTCCTGGCCCTAAAGAGCTTTTTCAGCTCTATAGGATACCTCCCACTCCCCAGAGGGACCTCCCAACCCCATAAAGCCCCTCTGGTGCCATAGGGACCACCTCCAGCCCTATAGGAGACTTCTGGGCTCCATGTGCCCCTCCTGCCCTATAGACCCCCAATCCCTATAGACACTCTTCTGCCCTATAGACACCCCAAGCTCTATTGCCACCCTGCACTCTATAACTCCCCTAACCCTATAGCCCCAGGACCATATAGACTCCCCCCACTCTATACCCCCCCAGCCCTATAGAACCCCCTCAGCTCCACAGACGCCCCACATCCACCTCCCTTGACACCCATTTTATTTGGGGGACAGCAGGGTTGGGGTAGGATCTATGGCGGGGGATCCTCCATGGAGGGGTCCATGGGGAGAGTCCATGGGGGTCCTGGGGGGGGGGTCCATGGAAGGGTCCATGGATGGTCCATGGGGGAGCATCCTCCATGGAGGGGTCCATGGGGGTGTCCCAGAGGTATCCATGGAGGATCCATGGGGGTGTCCATGGGGGTCCTGGGGGGGGGTCCATGGACGAGTCCATAGAGGGTCCATAGGGGAGCATCCTCCATGGAGGGGTCCATGAGGGTGTCCATGGAGGGGTCCATGGAGGGGTCCATGGAGGGGGTCCATGGGGGGTCCATGAGGGGTCCATCGGGGCGTCCATGGGGGGGTCAGCGCTCGGAGCGCAGGTCGGTGGTGAGGGGGTCGTGCTGGATGGTTTGGTGCAGCATCAGCGCCAGCAGCCCCGCGCGGTTCGTCATGGCCGCCCGCACGTTGCGCTCCTGCTCGAAGAGCTCGTCCAGCTTGTACCACTGCGGGGACAGGGGGATAGCCATGGGCACAGCGGCCAGGACACAGTCAGGGACATGGGGATACCCACGGGGACAGGGACATCGGGGACACCCATTGGGATAGGGACAGGGAAATGGGGACATCCATGGGGACAGGGGCCAGGACACAGGGACATGGGGACAGCAACAGGGACAGGTGCCAGGACACAGTCAGGGACACGGGGATACCCCTGGGGATAGCAACAGGACACAGCAATTGGGACAGGGACATGGGGATACCCATGGGGATAAGGACAGGGACATGGGGACACCCTTGGGGACAGGGGCCAGGACACACTCAGGGACATGGGGACACTGGCAGGGACATGGGGATACCCATGGGGATAGGGACAGGGAAATGGGGATACCCATGGGAGCAGCGCACAGCAACAGGGACATGGGGACAGGGATGGGACATTGGGATGCCCATGGGGACAGGGGCCAGGACACTGGGGTGCCCCTGCTATGGCACTGGAGATCCTGAGGTCCACCCAGTGTCCCACTGGGGCCATTTGGGTGCCCTTGGGGTGCCCCTGGAGTCCCATTGGGGTGCCCTGGTATCCCATTGGTGCTATTGCAGCGCCCCCAGCATCCCATTGGTGCCCTTGGTGTGCCCCTGGCTTCCTATTGGGGCTCCCCTGGCTTCCCATTGGTGCCCTTTGGGTGCCCCTGGCATCCCATTGGCGCCCTTGTGGCGCCCCCGGCATCCCATTGGTGCCCTTGTGGCACCCCCGGCATCCCATTGGTGCCCTTGCGTTCCCCCTGGCATCCCATTGGTGCCCTTGTGGCACCCCCGGCATCCCATTGGTGCCCTTGCGTTCCCCCCGGCATCCCATTGGTGCCCTTGCGTTCCCCCCGGCATCCCATTGGTGCCCTTGCGGTGCCCCTGGCATCCCATTGGTGCCCTCGCAGCGCCCCCAGCATCCCATTGGTGCCCTTGCGGTGCCCCCGGCATCCCATTGGCGCCCTTGCATTCCCCCCAGCATCCCATTGGCGCCCTTGCATTCCCCCCGGCATCCCATTGGTGCCCTTGCATTCCCCCCAGCATCCCATTGGCGCCCTTGTGGCACCCCCGGCATCCCATTGGTGCCCTTGTGGCACCCCCGGCATCCCATTGGCGCCCTTGCATTCCCCCCAGCATCCCATTGGCGCCCTTGCATTCCCCCCGGCATCCCATTGGCGCCCTTGCATTCCCCCCAGCATCCCATTGGCGCCCTTGCATTCCCCCCGGCATCCCATTGGTGCCCTTGCGGCGCCCCCGGCATCCCATTGGTGCCCCGCTCACCACGCGGACGCGCTCCAGGTCCACCTCTGCCCGGCGCAGTTTCTCCCAGCAGTAGTGCCGGTGGCAGCGGCGCTTGGGCGCGCGGCAGAACTCCCCGGTGAGCTCGAACACGTCCCGCACCAGCGGGCACCCGCACACCTCGTCCGCAGGCACCTATGGGGGAGCCCGCAGGGAGGGGTGGGGATGCGTTGTAGGTGCAGGCTATGGGATGGAGGGGGTGAGCGCCCCATAGCACCCATGGGTGCAGCCTATAGCACCTATAGTGTAGTGTGGGTGCCCCCATCCCGCCTAGGAGTGCACCCTAGAGCATGGGGAGCACCCCACAGCACCTATGGGTGCAGGTTGTGGGATGGAGGGTGTCCCATGGTGCTCATAGGCGAAGCTACAGGCAGGGGTGCATCACGCAGCACCCATGGGTGCAGGGTATAACATGGTGTGAGCACCCCCCAGCACCCATGGGTGCACCCTATAGCATGGTGAGCACCACCAGCACCTACAGGTGCTGTTCGTGGCATGGTGGGCACCCATGGGTGCACCCTATAGCACGGTGTGAGCACCCCCCAACACCCATGGGTGCAGCCCATAGCACGGTGAGCATCACACAGCACCCATGGGTGCCCCCTATAGCATGGTGTAAGCACCCCACAGCACCCATGGGTGCCCCCTATAGCATGGTGTAAGCACCCCACAGCACCCATGGGTGCACCCCAACCTCCTCCATCCCCCTCCCATCCCCACAGGCTCCCCATAACCCCACTCCTTTCCCCTTTGCCCCCCCCCCCCAACCATGGCCCCCATTGCCCCCCAGCACCCATGGGTGCCCTCACCTTGGGGTCCCTCGAGTGCTCAGGGCACAGCACCTGCAGGCGCTTGCAGTAGGTCTTGCTTTGGGGGTTGTAGACGTCACAGAAGAGGCGGGTGGCTCTGGGGGGGGGGACCCAAAGTGTCGGGGGGGCACCCATGGGTGCATGACACCCCCCTATGGGTGCCCCCCCCCTACTCACCCCTCGATGCGTGTGGGGTACATGGACCCGAAGGACGTTTGGCTCTCGTACTGCAGTAAAGGGGGGGGGGCTATAGGTGCTGGGGGCCTATAGACACCCCCCTTAGAGGCCCCACAGAGCCCCATAGTGGGGTCCGTATGGCACCTATAGCCCCCCAAGGTATGCTATATCCACCTTATAGCCCCACAGCAAGGTCCATACAGCTCCTATAGCCCCCAGGGAGCCCCTATAGTACCCCACAGCAGGGTCCATATGGTCCCTATAGCCCCCAGGAAGACCCTATACCCCCTATAGTGCCCCACAGCAGAGTCCATACAACCTCTGTAGCTGCCCAATATAACACGTGAGCCCTACACAACCACTATACAGCCTTTCAAAATACCCTATATCCCCCATACAGCCCCACAGCGGGCTCCATATGGCCCCTATAGCTCATAGCAAGCCCCTATACCACCCCACAGCAGGGTCCATCCAACCCCTATAGCCCCCCAATATAACACATAAGCCCTACACACCCACTATACAGCTTCTCAAAATACTCTATATCTGCCATACAGCCCCACAGCAGGGTCCATATGGCCCCTATAGCCCATAGGAAGCCCCTAAAGCCATAGGAAGCCCCTCTATCACCCCACAGCAGGGTCCATACAAGCGCTACAGCCCCCAATATAACCCCCCTATAACCCCTCCACAGCCACTATACAGCCTCCCGAAATACCCTATATCCCCCATATGGCCCCTATAGCCCACCGAAAGCCCCTATAGCCTATAGGAAGCCCCTCTACCACCCCACAGCAGGATCCACCCAGCCCCCTAGGGTGCCCAGCAGGAATCCTCCGGGCTGTGTGGGGCTGCTGTTGAGGCCTGGGGGCATCCCCACGGGTGCCTATAGGACCCATAGGCGCCTATAGGGCCCATCGGTACCTTGGCGTAGCAGCGCTCCATGTGCCGCAGCGCCACCTTGGGGTTGATGGGGTGACCGCAGGAGACGCAGAAGATCTGCAGGTCCGTGTCCTCGCTGTCCCCCTCCGTGCTCTGGGGGGGGGGGTGGTGTCAGGGGGGGACCCCAAAAGCCTTGGGAGTGTTTTGGGGTTCGGAGGGGTCCCCAAGGATGGGGGATGGGGAAAGGGTTTAGGGGGTCCTCAGGACCCAAGGGGGTGTTTTGGGGTTCAAGAGGTCCCAAAGCAAAGGGGATGGGGGGGGTGTTAAAGGGTTCAAGGGGACCCCAAGAGCCTGGGGGAAGGCGCTGGGGTTCAGGGGGGTCCCCATGTCCCCGGGGGGGTGCTTTGGGGTTCAGGGGTCCCCAAGAAGGGGGTTGGGGGGGTTAAGGGGTTCAGGGGGGTCCCTCTGATCCGGGGGGAGGGGGGGATGTTTTGGGGGCCCCCCCCAACCCCACCTCCTCGTCCTCGCGGGCCGGGTGCCCCTTGGCGCGGGCGATGAGCGCCTCGAGCTCGTGGAAGCGCCGCTCCATCTCCTGCAGCCGCAGCCGCGCCTGGTGCTGCTCCCGCCGGATGCGCTCCAGGAGCCGCTTCCCGTGCTCCTCCGCCACGCACGGGCTCTGCTGCCACTGCTGGATGCGCTGCGGCAGGATCTCGTAGATCCGGCTGCGGGGGAACGGGAGCAACGGGATCCAATGGGATCAAGGGGATCCAATGGGGCAGGATCTCGTAGATCCGGCTGCGGGGGAACGGGAGCAACGGGATCCAATGGGATCAAGGGGATCCAATGGGGCAGGATCTCGTAGATCCGGCTGCGGGGGAACGGGAGCAACGGGATCCAATGGGATCAAGGGGATCCAATGGGGCAGGATCTCGTAGATCCGGCTGCGGGGGAACGGGAGCAACGGGATCCAATGGGATCAAGGGGATCCAATGGGGCAGGATCTCGTAGATCCAGCTGCGGGGGAACGGGAGCAATGGGATCCAATGGGATCAAGGGGATCCAATGGGGCAGGATCTCGTAGATCCAGCTGCGGGGGAACGGGAGCAACGGGATCCTATGGGATCCACTGGGGCAGGATCTCGTAGATCTGGCTGCAGGGGAACGGGAGCAACAGGATCCAATGGGATCCACTGGGATCAATGGGATCCAATGGGATCCAATGGGGCAGGATCTCGTAGATCCGGCTGCGGGGGAAGAGGAGCAACGGGATTCAATGGGATCAAGGGGATCCAATGGGGCAGGATCTCGTAGAGCCAGCTGTGGGAGAATGGGCCCAATGGGATCAATGGGATCCAATGTGGGATCCATGGGGGCAGGATCTCGTAGATTGAGCTGTGGAAGAATGGGATCAATGGGATCCACAGGATCCATTGGGATCCACTGGGATCAATGGGATCCAATGGGGCAGGATCTCATAGATCCGGCTGCGGGAGAACAGGATCAATGGGATCCACGGGATCCATTGGGGCAGGATCTCACAGATCTGGCTGCAGGACAGAGGGAATGGGATAATGGGATCACTGGGATCCAGCGTGGGATCCACTGGGGGAGGAGCTCATAGATCTGGCTGTGAGATAGGAAATGGTTCATGGGATCCCTGGGATGCAGTGTGGGACCCACTGCTGGATGTGCTGAGGGAAGGATCAATACGGATCCCAGGGGTACCCTACAGCTCTATTACACTCTATATCAGCTCATACTGGTCTGTACTGGTCCGTATTAGTCAGTCTATACTGGTGTATACTGATCTACACTAGTCTACAGTGGTTTCTAGTATCATGTACTGGTCTATACTGGTCCGTACTGGTCAATACAAGTCCATAGTGGTCTATACTGGTCCATATTGGTCTACACTAGTCCACAGTGGTTTCTAATACTCAGTACCGGTCTATGCGTATCCATACTGCTCTATACCGGTCCACAGTTGTCTATACTGGTCCATGCTCATCTGTAGTGGTCTATACTGGCCTATACTGGTCCATAGTGATCTATATCTCTCCATATTGGTCTATACTGGCCTATACTGGTCCATAGTGATCTATACCCGTCCATATTGGCCTATACTGGTCTGTACTGGTCCATACTCACTTGGCGGCCAGTTTGACCCCGCAGGCCTCGCTGCAGTACTTGGAGGGCGGCCGGGCCGGGCGGGTGCAGCCGGGGCCCAGGCACTGCCCCAGCCCCGCCGGGTCCCGCGTGTCGGCGCGCTCAGGGTGGCGGCTGCGCTCCCGGTGCCGCGGCTTCTGCCGGTGCCGCTTGTAGCGCTCCTCCTTCTGCGGCCACAGGGGGCGACAGTGAGCAACAGGGGGCAGTGGCGCACAGTGAGGAGCAATGGGGGCAATAGCGGGTGACAGAGGGCGAGAGGGGCAATAGTGAGCAATAGGAGGTGATAGAGGGCAAAAGGGGGTGACAGGGGGCAATGGGGGGCGATAGTGAGCGATAGGGGGTGACAGGGGGCAATAGAGGGCAATGGGAGGCGATGGAAGGGTGATGGGGGCAACAGTGAGCGATATGGGGCAAGAGGGGCAATAAGGGGTGAGGGGGCAAGGGGGGCAATAGGGGGTGACGGGGGGTGATAGGGGAAGACAGGGGACAATAGTGGTTGATAGGGGCAATAGGGGGCAATAGTAAGCAATAGGGAGTGATAGGCGGCAATAGTGGGTGACGGGGCAATAGCGGTTGATGGGGGCGATAGGGGTGACAGGAGGCAATAGGGGCAATAGTGCATGATAGGGAGCCATAGTGTGCAATAGCAGGCAACAGTGACCCTCCCAGTAAGAATCAGAGCCTCCCAGTAAGCCCCAGTCATACCAGTAGGACCCCATGGGCCACCAGAAGCCCTCCCAGTAACCCTTTGGCCATCCCAGTAGCTCCCAGTAACCTCCAGTTCACACCAGTGCAGGCCCAGGGCCCACCAGTGCCCCCCCAGAGCCTCTCCAGTGGCTCCCAGTAACCCTCCTAAGGACTCCCAGTAAACCCCAGTGCCCCTCCCGCCCACCATTAGGCCCAGTATAGACCAGTATAGACCAGTATAAACCAGTACACACCTTCTTGTCCGACTTCTTCTCCCGGCGCTTGACGTGTTTGACTTTGACGGCGCGTTTGCGCAGGACGGGGTCGAGGAAAGGGGCGTCCTCGGGGTCACTGAGCCACGGCTGGAGGGGAACACGCCAAGAACACATCTAAACACGCTTAAAACACAGCTCTACACGCTTAAAACATGTCTCACTGTGTCGCTGCATGCTTAAACCACAGCTCTACATGCTTAAAGCATGCCCCGATATGTCCCTGCATGCTTAAAACAGCTCTGCAGGCTTAAAACATGTCTTGATGTGCTTGTGCATGCTTAAAATACAGCTCTACGTGCCTAAAACATGCCTTGATGTGTCCCTACGTGCTTAAAACACAGCTCGACACAGTTAAAACATGTCTTGATGTGCCATTGCATACTTAAAACACAGCTCTACATGCTTACAACATGCCTCAATGGGCTCCTGCATACTTAAAACATAGCTCTACATGCTTAAAACATGCCTCAGTGTGCTTGTGCACGCTTAAAACACAACTCTACATGCTTAAAGCATGTGCCTCACTGAGCCCCTGCATGCTTAAAACACAGCTCTACACACTTAAAACATGTCTTGATGTGCTTGTGGGTGCTTAAAACACAGCTCGACACGCTTAAAACATGTCTTGATGTGTCCCTACAAGCTTAAAACACAGCTCTACATGTCTACATGTCTCAATGTGCTCCTACGTGCTTAGTACACGCTTTGGCACACCTGAACTTGCTCAGCACATGCCATAACATGGCAAAACACGCTTAGAACACATCTCTACATGCCTAAATAAGGCTCGAATATGGCTCAGCGCATCCAAGCGTGCTTAGGCATGTGCTTTGACAGGCATAAACATGCTGAAGCGTGCCTCAACATACTTAAAACACGCTTCACCATGCTTTGACACACGTAAACATGCTTAAAATGTGCCTCAATGCACTTAAAACACACTAAAACCACGCCCTAGCATGCTAAGAACACGTCTCAGTAAATGTTGATGCTTAAACCAGGGGGATTTGGGGTCCCCAAGGCTGAATCTGGGCCATTTTGGGGCAATTCTGGTGGCATTTGGTGCATTCTGGGGGGATGTGGGGTCCCCAGAGCCCAATTGGGGCCATTTTGGAGCCATTCGAGTGGGATGTGGTGCATGTTGGGGGGGGTTTGGGGTGCCCCCAGCCCTGGTTTGGGTGCCTTCAGGTACCGGGGGGGTCCTCACCAGGCCGTGCTCATCGAAGGCTCCGGCGCAGAGCTCCTGGTAGAGCCGGGGGTCGAGCGGCAGCTCCTCGTCCGAGAGGTTCTCGGGGGGCCCCGCGGCCCCGAGCTGCTCCTTCAGCAGCTCCAGCTCCCCCTCGCGCCCCCGGGCCAGCTGGGGGGGGTCAGCATCAAAGCCACCCCAGACCCACAGCCGGGTAGCGGGGGGACCCCCCTATTGCCACTATGGGGGGACCTGGGTATCATGAGGACCCCTCCCCATTGCCGCCATGGGGACCCTCCTATTGCCACTATGGGGACCCCCTTATTGCCGCTATGGGGGGACCTGGGTATCGTGGGGACCCCCGTATTGCTCCCATAGGGACCCCCCTATTGCTAGAATGGGGGGACCCAGGTATCATGGGGCCCCCCCTATTGCCACCGTGGGGACCCCCCTATTGCCATCATGGGGATCCCTCTATTGCCCCTATGGGGACACCCAGGTTTCATGGGAACACCCCCTATTGCCATCAACGGGGACCCCCCCATTGCCCCTATGGGGAGCCAGGTATCATGGGGACCCCCAAACACCCCCTCCCAGCCCCATGGGACCCCCCCCAAAGGGACCCAGGGACCTCCCCCCCGCCCCATCCATGGGACCCCCCCCCTCAAGACCCCCCCAAAGGGCTCCAGGACTCACCGAGGTGGGGAAGTACTTGTAGGACTCCTGGGGGAGAAAGGGACACGTCAGGAACACGCCAAGGACACGCCAAGCACATGGACCACGTAGAGTTATATATCCCGTAACACGTTAATGCATTAAGAACATGCTAAGCACATGCTAAGAACACCTTAACACGCTATGGTGGCATTAAGCACAAAGGAAGGATATGCTAGCGCGCTAAACCACACGGCAAAGACATGCTAAGAGCACACTGACACGCTAAGCACATGCTTAAGCCACATTGTGCTCATACTAACGCCACATAAAGCACTCACCCCATGCTAAGACCACACCAAGCACACGCTAAGGACACTGTAAAGACACACTTAACACACTCTAAGGTCACGCTAAGCCCAGCCCAACCCCATGCTCCCAACACGCTAACACCATGCCAAGCACATGCTAAGGACATTGTAAAGACACACTTAAAACATATTAAGCTCACGCTAAACCCAGCTCAACCCCACTCTCCCAACAGGCTAAAACCACACTCGTAGCACACCGCAACATGCTAAAAACATGCTCCTAACACACTCCAACACACTAACAACATGCTCCAACATGCTAACAATACGCTCCCAACACACTAACACCACACTCCTAACATACTCCAGCACGCTAACAACGCACTCACAACACGCTAACATGCTCACGACACCACACGCTAACACACTCCAACATGCTAACAACATGCTCCAACATGCTAACACTCCAACATGCTAACACTCACAACACGTTAACAAGCTCCAACATGCTAATGCCACACTGCCAACACGTTAACACGCTCTAACACGCGAACACCACCCTCCAACACATTAATATGCTGCAACATGCTAACAATGCACTCACAACACGTTAACACGCTCCAACACGCTAATACGCTCCAACATGCTAACAACAAACTCACAACATGCTAACATGCTCCGACACGCTAGCAACATATTTCAACACACTCCAACATCCTAACATGCTCCAGCATGCTAACAACATGCTCCAGCATGCTAACACGCTAACAACACCCTAACAACACACTCCTAACATGCTAACAACACACTCCTAACACGCTCCAGCACACTAACTACATGCTCCAACATGCTAAGAACACGCTAACTACATGCTCCAACATGCTAACAACACTCTAATTACATGCTCCAACATGCTAACAACACACTAACTACATGCTCCAACATGCTAACAACACACTAACTACATGCTCCAACATGCTAACAACACGCTAACTACATGCTCCAACATGCTAACAACACGCTAACTACATGCTCCAACATGCTAACAACACGCTCCGCCACGCTAACCACACGCCCGACTTACACGCGCGCGCAGCTGGCACTGCCGCAGCCGGCACTTCTGGCGGATCTTGTTGGGGCCCCCAAACTTCTTCATGTCGCGGCAGAAGTCGCACTGGCCGCAGTCCTCGGGGCGCCGGCACGCTTCGCACTCCCCACACATCCGCGCCGAGCGCTTGATCTATGGGGCAGGACCCAGAAGTGAAGATCCCTATGGGGTGGGAGGGGGTGTGGGGGGGGTGTCCTCCCCACTCTATCCAACCCCCCCCCCCCATCGGGCCCCACCTTGGCCGCTCGGCCCTGCTCCAGCGCCAGCTCCTGGGCTTTGGAGCTCTCGTGCTCCCGTTCCTTCTCCCGCCACTTCTTGTGCCGGTACCGGATCTCCAGGGTGGGATCCTTCTCTGCAAGGGGGAGAAGGGGGAATAGGGGGGGCTGGGATCCACATCTGAACCCCCCAACAGCCATAAAAGGGAGCCAAGAGCCCCACTGACCCCCCTCAACCTCAACCCAGAGCCCCCGTCAAGGGGATCCAAGGATCTGGGACCTCCTTGTTGGCCCCCCAATCCCAACCCAGATCCTCCCAAAACACCTTGAAACGGGATCCAGGGATCCGGGATCCCCATTTTTCCCCCTTCAACCTCAACTCAGACCCTTTAAATACCCATAAAGGAGACCCAGGACCCCCATTTTGCCCCCCAATCCCAACCCAGACCCCCCAAAAGGCCTTCAAATGGGATCTAGGGATCCAAGACCTCCATTTCCCTTCTTCAGTCTCAACCCAGACCCTTTGAACACCCATAAAGAGAACCCGAGACCCCCATTTCCCCCCTCAACACCCATAAAAGGGATCCAGGACCCCCACTGTGCCCCCAGTCCCAACCCACAGACCCCAAAAGGCCTTCAAATGGGATCCAGGACCCCCATTTCCCTCCCGCAGTCCCCAACCAGACCCCCCCCAAACACCCATAAAGGGGATTCAGGACCCCCATTGACCCCCTCAGCACCCATGAAGAGCACCCAAACCCCCCCAGAAAGGAACCAATCCCCCCCCCCAAGCCTGCTCCTTCTCCCCATAAAGCTCAACAGAACCCCAAACGCCTCCCCCTCACAGGAAACAAGGGGGGTTTGGAAGCAATGGGGGGGTGCGGAGCCCCTATAGGGACCCCCCCATGTGGGGTCCCCCCCCCCCCGCCATGGGCTCACCGCGGCACTGGAGGCAGTACCACTCCCGGATGGCTTTGGCCATCTTCTCCGTGATGTTGATGCAGTCGCCATGGAACCACTCGTTGCAGTTGTCGCATCCGCTATGGGGGGGGGGGGGGGGGGGGAAAGGGAGGTCCTGAGCACCCCCCCCCCCCCTCCAGCCCCAAGCACCCCCATAGGGGGCCAGGGGACCCTAAAAGCACCCCCATAGAGACCCAGGGCTCCAGAACCCCCCCCAAAGGGACGCCCCCCCCAAACCCCTCTCTGAGGGACCCCCCCAAAAGGGTCCCAACCGCCCCCCAAGGAACTGAGGGGTCCTGAACCCCCCCAAGCCCCCCAAAGGGACCCCCCCAAAGCCCTCTCTGAAGTACCCAGGGCTTCAGAACCCCCCCAAACCCCCCTTAAAGGGGTCCCCAATCCCCCCTCCAAGGAACTGAGGGGTTCAGAACACCCCCAACCCCTTCCTAAAGCATCCAAGGGTCCAACCCCCTCCCCAAAGACCCCCAAATGGACCCTTCCAAACCACCCCCCCGGGTCCCAACCATCCGGACAGCCCCATAACGGGGGTCTCAGCCCCGTAACCGGGGGTCTCCGGTTCTCCCCCCCCCCACACTCACATCATGAAGCAGTTGATGTCCGGTTTGCGGCACACGCAATAAACGGGCGCGTTCTCCTCGCCCCCCGGCCCCGCTTCCGCGTCCGAGAACTCGCTGTCCTGTGGGGCCGGACACGGCAATGGTGGGGGGGTGTTCAGGGCCTCCATTGCCGGCTCCCCCACCCCATAAGGACCCATAACAACCGCTCACCATCGCCGCTCGGCCCGGACGGGCTCCGCCATAAGCCGGAAGGAGGAAGCGCTTCCCGGTTCCGCTTCCGTGTGAGGAGGCAGCGGCTCCCGTCTCGCCCACAGGCAAGATGGCGGTTCCCGCGCCTAAAATGGCGGCGGCGCATGCGTGGAGGGACACAAAATGGCGGCGCGAGGTGTGGGGCAGGTGGCAAAATGGCGGCCGCCAATGGAGGCGGCCATGTTGGGGGGGGATGTCCCCTGGACCTCCTGAGCCCCCATAGACACAGATGGGGGGGTGGGGGGGGTGTTAAGAACGTTTATTGGTGACGTAGGCGATGACGTGGGGATGTAGTGGGGGGGATATGGGGGTGCAGTTCCCTCCCATAGTGGGAGGTGGCAAAATGGCGGCCGCCTATGGAGGCAGCCATGTTGGGGATGTCCCGTGTACCTCCTGAGCCCCCATAAAGACACGTAAACGGGAGTGTAAGAACGTTTATTGGGGGGACATAGTGACGTAGGGGGGGACGTAGTGACGTAAGAGGGTGATATAGGGACGTACGGGTGGGTCTATAGGGGACCTATAGGTCCCCCCCTTCACTCCTCACTCGCGCTGAGCCTCCAGGGGGCGCTGCAGCTTCTCCAGCTCCTCAGCCAACCTGAAGGGGGCGGGGCCTGAGCGGGTGTGGGCGGGGCCACGTGGTCCCCTATGGGCGGGGCCGGGGGGGCGGTACCCACCTGTCCCGGCGGTGCTGGCAGCTCTGACGCCGCGCAAGCTCCGCCCCCAGGCGTTGCCCCGCCCACTCCGCCTCCTGCTCCACCAATCGGCTGTGAGAACAGGGTGGGGGGTGGGGAGTCAGGGGGGCAGAGGGCGGGGCCAGGGACAGAATGGGCGGGGGCAAAGCGTCTGGGGGCGGGGCCAAGCACGAGGTGGGCGGGGCCTCCGGGCGCTCACATGGCCACGAAGGCTTCGGGTCCCAGCTGCTGCTCTGCCTCCTGCAGGTGGCGCTCTGCAGGGGGGCGGGGCTTGTTACCGTGGGGGGGCTGCAACCATGGTGGCAATGGGGGGGGGGACATGGGTTCAATAGGGGGGGACACATGGGTTCCATGGGGAGGGGAGACATGGGTTCAATGAGGGGAAGATGGTGGCAATGGGGGGGGCCATGGGTTCAATTCGGGGGGGGGAACTTTGATTTCATGGCGGGGAGACATGGGTTTAATGGGGGGGGACATGGTGGCAATGGGGGGGCCATGGGTTCAAAGTGGTGGGCATGGGTTTAATGGGGGGGGCCATGGGCTCAATGGGGGTCCGGGGCTCACCCTGGCTCAGCAGCTTCCCCATGGCCTCCTCCAGCCGCTCCAGTTCAGCCTCCAAATGGGCTGGGGCCTGCAGGGGAGGAGGGGGCATGGGGGTAGGGGGCGGGGCTATGGGGTTGGGGGCGTGGCCATGGGGCCGTGGTCACGTGGGGGGGGCCTCACGTGCTCCTCCCGCAGCCTCTTGTGCTGCTCCATGATGTCTTCGAGCTGCCTCCAGAACTGCTCCCTGTGTTGGCACACGCGGGTGACACCTGGGTCACGTGACCGCTGCCAGCTGCCCCGCGCCCACGTGACCCCACCTGTGCGCGCGGCGCTGCAGGCGGAGGCGGCTCCGCTGCTCCCCGGCCCCCGCCACCTCCTGCTGCCGGCTCAGGCAGCGGCCCCGGCGCCTGCGGGGTCAGGGGGTTAAAGGTCACGGGGTCAAGGTGGAGGTCACCAGGGGGTCAGGGGCTAGGGTATGGGGGGCAGAAGTCATGGGGGACAAAGGGGGTCAAGGGTCAAGGGGGGGTCAGAAAGCACTTGGGATCAGTAGGGGAGTGGGGGGGTGAGGGGTCAACAGGGGTCAGAGGTCATCAGGGTGTGGACAGAGGTCACCAATGGTCACCCAATGGATGGGGTGTGAGGGGTTGCCTGTGGGGTCAGAGGTCATCCAGATGTCAAGGGTCAGTGGTCACATGATGTGTTTGGAGGGGGGGTTGATCACAGAAGGACCCCGTGACCTCTCTCGCTCACCTTTGACCTTCGGCCTCCACCTCCTCCCTGCGCAGCCGCGCCACCCGCAGCGCCTCTGGGGGGGGGTGGACAATGAAGGGACCCCCAAAACCCCCCCTTGAGCCCCCCCAAACCCCCCCTTGAACCCCCCAACACCTCCTTGACCCCCCCAAACCCTCCCCTGAATACCCCAAACCACCTCATTGACCCCCAAAAGACCCCACTGAACCCCCGAAACACCCCTGGACCCTCCCGAAACACCCCCATGAACCCCCCAAACCCCCCCTTGAACCCCCTTAACCCTCCCTTGAACCCCCCCAAAGCCCCCCTTGAACCCCTCAACCCCCCCTTGAACCCCCTTAACCCCCCCTTGAACCCCCCTTGAACCCTCCAGACCCCAAAGTGGCCCCATGCCATGGCCTCACCCTGCTTCTGCTGCCAGAGCCCCTCCAGCGCCGTGCGACGCTCCTCTACTGCTGCCAGCACCCAAACCCAGGGTGTTTCCCCCCAAAACAGAGTCCCCCTTAAACAGTAGGGCCCCCAAACACTGGGTTCCCCCCCCCCAACCAGCAGGGTCCCCCCCAATGCTAAGGGAGCCCCCAAACATTGGGGTCCCCCCCATCCCCGGGGGTCCCCACTCACGCTGCTGCAGGTGCCGGTGCAGCCCCTGGCTGTGTCCCTGCGCCTCCGCCAGCTCCCGCGCTGCGGCCTCGCGTGCTGGGGGGGGATGGGGATGGATGGAGATGGATGAAGGTGGATGAAGGTGGATGACGATGGATGTTGGATGGAGATGGATGATGGTGGATGAAGATGGATGAAGGTGGATGACGATGGATGAAGGTGGATGACTATGGATGTTGGATGGAGATGGATGATGGTGGATGATGATGGATGAAGGTGGATGAAGGTGGATGACGATGGATGTTGGATGGAGATGGATGATGGTGGATGAAGATGGGTGAAGGTGGATGAAGGTGGATGACGATGGATGTTGGATGGAGATGGATGATGGTGGATGAAGATGGATGAAGGTGGATGAAGGTGGATGACGATGGATGAAGGTGGATGACTATGGATGTTGGATGGAGATGGATGATGGTGGATGAAGATGGATGAAGATGGATGAAGGTGGATGACGATGGATGTTGGATGGAGATGGATGATGGTGGATGAAGATGGGTGAAGGTGGATGAAGGTGGATGACGATGGATGTTGGATGGAGATGGATGATGGTGGATGAAGATGGATGAAGGTGGATGAAGGTGGATGACGATGGATGTTGGATGGAGATGGATGATGGTGGATGAAGATGGATGAAGGTGGATGAAGGTGGATGACGATGGATGTTGGATGGAGATGGATGATGGTGGATGAAGATGGATGAAGATGGATGAAGGTGGATGACGATGGATGTTGGATGGAGATGGATGATGGTGGATGAAGATGGATGAAGGTGGATGAAGGTGGATGACGATGGATGAAGGTGGATGACTATGGATGTTGGATGGAGATGGATGATGGTGGATGATGATGGATGAAGGTGGATGAAGGTGGATGACGATGGATGTTGGATGGAGATGGATGATGGTGGATGAAGATGGATGAAGGTGGATGAAGGTGGATGACTATGGATGTTGGATGGAGATGGATGATGGTGGATGATGATGGATGAAGGTGGATGAAGGTGGATGACGATGGATGTTGGATGGAGATGGATGATGGTGGATGAAGATGGATGAAGGTGGATGAAGGTGGATGACGATGGATGTTGGATGGAGATGGATGATGGTGGATGAAGATGGGTGAAGGTGGATGAAGGTGGATGACGATGGATGTTGGATGGAGATGGATGATGGTGGATGAAGATGGATGAAGATGGATGAAGGTGGATGACGATGGATGTTGGATGGAGATGGATGATGGTGGATGAAGATGGATGAAGATGGATGAAGGTGGATGACGATGGATGAAGGTGGATGACTATGGATGTTGGATGGAGATGGATGATGGTGGATGATGATGGATGAAGGTGGATGAAGGTGGATGACGATGGATGTTGGATGGAGATGGATGATGGTGGATGAAGATGGATGAAGATGGATGAAGGTGGATGACGATGGATGTTGGATGGAGATGGATGATGGTGGATGAAGATGGATGAAGATGGATGAAGGTGGATGACGATGGATGTTGGATGGAGATGGATGATGGTGGATGAAGATGGGTGAAGGTGGATGAAGGTGGATGACGATGGATGAAGGTGGATGACTATGGATGTTGGATGGAGATGGATGATGGTGGATGATGATGGATGAAGGTGGATGAAGGTGGATGACGATGGATGTTGGATGGAGATGGATGATGGTGGATGAAGATGGATGAAGGTGGATGAAGGTGGATGATGATGGATGTTGGATGGAGATGGATGATGGTGGATGAAGATGGATGAAGGTGGATGAAGGTGGATGACGATGGATGTTGGATGGAGATGGATGATGGTGGATGAAGATGGGTGAAGGTGGATGAAGGTGGATGACGATGGATGTTGGATGGAGATGGATGATGGTGGATGAAGATGGATGAAGGTGGATGAAGGTGGATGACGATGGATGTTGGATGGAGATGGATGATGGTGGATGAAGATGGATGAAGGTGGATGAAGGTGGATGACGATGGATGTTGGATGGAGATGGATGATGATGATGGATGACAATAGATGATGGATGATGATGAAAATGGATGAGGATGGATGATGGTGAAGATGGATAAAGGTGGATGATGAGGATGGATGATGATGATGATAGGTGAAGATGGATGAAGATGGACGAAGATAGACAACGATAATGGATGATGATGATGATGATGATGATGATGACGGGTGATGACGGGTAATGATGGAAGATGAATGATGATGGATGATGATGAAGATGGATGATGATGGACAGACACCATAGGGACAGACAGAGGGACCCGCGGCAGGGGTCCCCATCACTCACCCCGGTGCAGGCTGCGGATCTGGTCCAGGAGCGCCTCCGGCCGCAGGCCCCTGGCAATGGGGGGATGGAGGGGAGCTGGGGACGGACACACGCACACATACATGTAACACACGTACATATAACACACATACATGTAACACATACATGTAACACGCGTGTGCCTGGGCTCACACGGGGACACACGGGATCACACGTGTGCCTCACCCAGCGCCTCGGCACCGTCCATCACTGGAGCCTGAGGAGACACAGGGACAATGGGGACATGGGGACAATGGGGACATGGGGACATGGGGACAATGGGGACATGGGGACAATGAGGACATGGGGACAATGGGGACAATGGGGACATGGGGACAATGGGGACATGGGGACAATGGGGACAATGGGGACAATGGGGACATGGGGACAATGGGGACAATGGGGACATGGGGACATGGGGACAATGGGGACAATGGGGACAATGGGGACATGGGGACAATGGGAACAATGGGAACAATGGGACAATGGGGACATGGGGACAATGGGGATAATGGGGACAATGGGGACATGGGGACAATGGGGACATGGGGACATGGGGACAATGGGGACATGGGGACAATGGGGACATGGGGACAATGGGGACAATGGGGACATTGGGGACAATGGGGACATTGGGGACAATGGGGACATGGGGACAATGGGAACAATGGGGACAATGGGGACATGGGGACAATGGGGACAATGGGGACAATGGGGACAATGGGGACATGGGGACAATGGGGACATGGGGACAATGGGAACAATGGGAACAATGGGGACATGGGGACAATGGGGACATGGGGGGGGCATCGTCCCCATGTCCCCTCTTCCTGATGCTCTCCATCACATTCCCTCCGTCTCCCCATCATTTCCCCCCTCTCATTCCTCTCCTCTCCGTTTCTCCTCCCATTTCCCTGCATTTCCCATCCCTTCTTCCCCCCTTTTGTGCTTTTCCCCCTCCCTTCTCCATCACCTTTCTTCCCCATCAATGCTTATCCCAATTTCCCATCATCTTCCCCCCCTTTTCCACCCCTTTTCCATCCCATCTTTCCCTCTTTGCTGTCACCTCCATCGCCCGATCCCCTCTTCCCCCTCTTTCTCTCTCTTATTCCCTCCATTTTATTCTCTTTCTTCCCCCATTTTGTCCCCATTTCCCTCTTTCTTGTTCCCCTTTCCCTCCACTTCCTCACCTCTTTGCCCTTTTCCCATCCCCTTTTCCTCCATTTCCCCCCCCCCTTTCCTCTCCATTTCCTGCCCCTTTTCCATCCCCTTTTCCCCTCCTTTCATCCCAATTCCCTCCATTTTCTGCCTCATTTCCCCCCTCCATTTTCCATCACCTCCTTCACGTCCTTCCTGCCCCCTACTCCCGCCATTTCCTGTCATGGCTTCCCCTCATCTCCTATCCCCTCCACCCTCCATTTTCCGTCCCCTTTTCCTCCTTTCTTGTCCCATTTTCACCCCCTTTCCCATCACATTTCCTTCCATTTTATCACCCTTTCCCCTCCTTCCCCCCTTCCCTCCATGTTCTCTCCCCTCATTTTCTCCTATTTCCCTCCATTTTCTACCTCTTTTTGACCCCATTTTCCTGTCACCTTTTCCATGTCCTTCCTGCCCCCTCCTCCCACCATTTTGTCCCTCTTTCACTCTTTTCTGTCATGTTTTTGTCCATTTCCTACCCCTTTTTGCCCTCATTTCCAGTCACCTTTTCCATCTCTTTCCTGTTCCCCCCTCCCGCCATTTTCTGTCATGGCTGCCCCTCATCTCCTCCCCCTTCTCCTCCAGTTTCCATCCCCATTTCACCTCCATTTTCCTCCTTTCTTGTCCCGGTTTCACCCTCTTTTCTGTCACGTTTTTGTCCATTTTCCACCTTTTTTGCCCTCATTTTCCTGTCACCTTTCCCACATCTCTCCGCTCCCCCCCATTTTGTCCCCTTTCCGTGCACCAATTCCTGTTTCCTCTTCCCCCTTGTGCTTCCCTTTTCCCTTCCATTTTCCCTCTTCCTGCCCTTTCCATCCCCTCCTTTCCCTCACGCCGCCATTTCATCCCCTCTTCCCCTTCTTTCCCCCTTTCCCTCCATTTTCTGCCCCATTTCCCCCCTCCATTTTCCTCTCACCTTTTCCACGTCCTCCCTGTCCCCTCCTCCCGCCATTTTCTGTCATGGCTTCCCCTCATCTCCTCCCCCCTTCTCCCTCTATTTTCCATCCCCTTTTCCTCCTTTCTTATCCCCTTTTCACTCTATTTTCCATCACATTTCCTTCCATTTTACCACCCTTTCCCCTCTTTTTCTCCCCCCTCTTCCCTCCATGTTCTCTGCCCTCACTTTTCCCTCCATTTTCTACCCCTTTTTGCCCTCATTTCCAGTTACCTTTTCCATCTCTTTCCTGTCCCTTCCTCCCTCCATTTTCTACCCCCATTTTCTATCCCCTTTTTCTCCTTTCTTGTCCTGTTTTCAGCCTCTTTCCTGTCCTTTTTCCACCCCTTTTTGCCCTCATTTTCCTCTCACCTTTTCCACGTCCTTCCTGCCCCCTCCTCCCGCCATTTTCCGTCATGGCTTCCCCTCATCTCCTCCCCCCTTCTGCCTCCATGTTCCATCCCCATTTCACCACCATTTTCCCTCCCGTTTTCCCCTCATTTTCTCCCCTTTCCCTCCCTTTTCCACCCCTTTTCGCCCTCCTTTTCCTGCCGCCTTTCCCACCCCCTTCCTTCCCCCTCCTCCCACCATTCCCCCCCTCCTCTTCCCCACATTCTCCTCACACCTCCCTCCATCCCATCCCCTCTCCCCATCATCCCCCCCTTTCCCCTCCATTTCCCATCCTCTTCCCCCTTTCCCATCCCCATCCCGGACACAGGCGACTGCTTCCCGGCCATGGTGCTTTATTCCCGCCTCATCCCTCGCCCTCGGCGCCCTCGGGGCGGGAAGCGGCACAATATGGCGCCGGGTAGCGGATGAAGAGCCAGTCCTCCTCCTTCTTCAGCCAGCGCAGGAGCTTGGTGAGCACCGCGATGGCGCCCGCCTTGCTCACCAAGGGGCTGAAGCAACCATAGAGCTCGAACTTGGGGGTCACCTGCAGCAGCAGAGCCAGGGTTAACCCTGGTCCCTAATGATGGAGCTAAGGCCCTGTTAACCCTGGTCCCTAATGATGGAGCTAAGGCCCTGTTAACCCTGGGCCCTAATGATGGAGCTAAGGCCCTGTTAACCCTGGTCCCTAATGACAGAGCTAAGGCCCTGTTAACCCTGGGCCCTAATGATGGAGCTAAGGCCCTGTTAACCCTGGTCCCTAATGATGGAGCTAAGGCCTTGTTAAACCTGGTCCCTAATGATGGAGCTAAGGCCCTGTTAACCCTGGGCCCTAATGATGGAGCTAAGGCCCTGTTAACCCTGGGCCCTAATGATGGAGCTAAGGCCCTGTTAACCCTGGGCCCTAATGATGGAGCTAAGGCCCTGTTAACCCTGGGCCCTAATGATGGAGCTAAGGCCTTGTTAAACCTGGTCCCTAATGATGGAGCTAAGGCCCTGTTAACCCTGGGTCCTAATGATGGAGCTAAGCCCCTGTTAACCCTGGTCCCTAATGATGGAGCTAAGGCCCTGTTAACCCTGGTCCCTAATGATGGAGCTAAGGCCTTGTTAAACCTGGTCCCTAATGACAGAGCTAAGGCCCTGTTAACCCTGGGCCCTAATGATGGAGCTAAGGCCCTGTTAACCCTGGTCCCTAATGATGGAGCTAAGGCCTTGTTAAACCTGGTCCCTAATGACAGAGCTAAGGCCCTGTTAACCCTGGGTCCTAATGATGGAGCTAAGGCCCTGTTAACCCTGGTCCCTAATGATGGAGCTAAGGCCTTGTTAAACCTGGTCCCTAATGATGGAGCTAAGGCCCTGTTAACCCTGGTCCCTAATGATGGAGCTAAGGCCCTGTTAACCCTGGTCCCTAATGATGGAGCTAAGGCCTTGTTAAACCTGGTCCCTAATGACAGATCTAAGGCCCTGTTAACCCTGGTCCCTAATGACAGAGCTAAGGCCCTGTTAACCCTGGTCCCTAATGATGGAGCTAAGGCCCTGTTAACCCTGGGCCCTAATGATGGAGCTAAGGCCCTGTTAACCCTGGGCCCTAATGATGGAGCTAAGGCCCTGTTAACCCTGGTCCCTAATGATGGAGCTAAGGCCCTGTTAACCCTGGTCCCTAATGATGGAGCTAAGGCCCTGTTAACCCTGGGCCCTAATGATGGAGCTAAGGCCCTGTTAACCCTGGTCCCTAATGATGGAGCTAAGGCCCTGTTAACCCTGGTCCCTAATGACAGAGCTAAGGCCCTGTTAACCCTGGGCCCTAATGATGGAGCTAAGGCCCTGTTAACCCTGGTCCCTAATGATGGAGCTAAGCCCCTGTTAACCCTGGGTCCTAATGATGGAGCTAAGGCCCTGTTAACCCTGGTCCCTAATGATGGAACTAAGGCCCTGTTAACCGTGGTCCCTAATGATGGAGCTAAGGCCCTGTTAACCCTGGTCCCTAATGATGGAGCTAAGGCCTTGTTAACCCTGGTCCGTAATGATGGAGCTAAGGCCCTGTTAACCCTGGGCCCTAATGATGGAGCTAAGGCCTTGTTAACCCTGGTCCCTAATGATGGAGCTAAGGCCCTGTTAACCCTGGTCCCTAATGATGGAGCTAAGGCCTTGTTAACTCTGGTCCCTAATGATGGAGCTAAGGCCCTGTTAACCCTGGGCCCTAATGATGGAGCTAAGGCCTTGTTAACCCTGGTCCCTAATGATGGAGCTAAGGCCCTGTTAACCCTGGGCCCTAATGATGGCACCGACCCCCCTGTTAACCCTGGTCCCTACTGACAGCTCCCTGCCCCCCACCTCACCCATGCCAACAGCGTCTCCTTCTCAGCCACGTGGTAGAGGAGGCGCAGGGGCCGGTGCGGGCTGTGCACCCGGCTGTGCAGGTAATGGTACAGGTCAAAGAGCCGGTGCTGCTCCTCCTCGCTGCTGTAGGGCTCCTCCAGCTCGGGGCTACACCCAGTTACAGGGGACACCACCACCAGCATCAGGCGCAAGCGGGGTGACCCCCCCCCCAACTTTTTCCCTCCCCATTCCCTACCTTGTAAACTGCGGCAGCTGCTGCATCTCCTCCGGCCCTTCCAAAGGCTTGTAGAGGAAATGCCGGAGCTCGGGAGCGCCGGGGCGGGCCGGGCCGTATCCTGCTCCCCCCTTCACCGCAGCGCCCAGCTCCCGCAGCCACCCTTGTGCCCTCAACGCCTCCTCCAGCTGCCTCCTGCAGCCCGCGGCCGCGTAGAAGCCTTCCCGCTCCGTCGACAGCAGGATGAGCGTCACCCCATTGCCACCAGCGCCGCCATCCTCCTCCTCCTCCTCCTCGCCCAGCGCCGCCGCGTAGGCATAGAAGTAGCCGTCGGGGTTGAAGCGGGGCAGGCAGACGGGGGTCCACACCTCGCCCGCTCCCACCCCGCTCCCCAACAGGTTGAGCAGGAGATGGAGGTCGCTGGCGCACAACCGGCCCCCTTCAGCCAGCGCCCGCTGCCGCGCCGCCGTCACCAACCTCCCTCCGGCCGCCAGCAAAGCCAAGGCGGGTGCAGGGACGGCGGCGGCAGCAGCGCGGCGCAAGGCACCGGATACCGCCCGCCGCAGCGGCGCCGGTAACGGCAAGCACCGGGCAGCCCCAAGCAACAGGCGGCCGTCGGCTGCGGCTCCGGACAAGAGGCGGTCCAGGACGGCTTCGGCGCCGGCGAGGAGGCGGCGGAGGTCGTAGCCGCGGCGGCGGGCGAAGACGCGGGTGATGCCGCCGCGCGTGAGGAGGCTCAGGATCTGCTCGTGCACGAAGGTGAGCTCCCGGCGGAGCTGAGCCGCCGACTGCCGCGTGCGCGACACCGAGACCAGCAGCAGCGGGCCCCGCTGCTCGAACACCAGCGTGCGGTCCTCTGTGGGGGGGGGCTTATGGGGTTATGGGGTGGTTGTATCATAGACCCATAGAATGGTTTGGGTTGGAAAGGACCTGAAGGTCATCCAGTTCCAACCATTAGACCGTGTATTTGGGGTCGGTTGTTAGAGGGCGAGGTTGTTTTAGGGGGTGGCTCTATCTAGGGTCAGTCATTGGGGGGAGTCAGTCATTGGGGGGGTCAGTTGTTAGAGAAGATGGTTGCTTTGGGGGGAGTGGTTGTATCATAGACCCATGGAATGGTTTGGGTTGGAAAGGACCTGAAGATCATCCCGTTCCAACCATTAGACCGTGTATTTGGGGTCGGT
The DNA here is from genome assembly GCF_963264785.1 of Psittacula echo. Classification (NCBI taxonomy): domain Eukaryota; kingdom Metazoa; phylum Chordata; class Aves; order Psittaciformes; family Psittacidae; genus Psittacula; species Psittacula echo. Next base: position 1,972,399 of record NC_137763.1, read on the forward strand.
TGTTAGAGGGGGAGGTTGTTTTAGGGGGTGGTTGTACCTGGGCTCGGTTGTTAGAGGGGTTGTTTTGGGAGGGCTGATTGTGCCTTGGCACAGCTATTGGGGGGGGCAAATAACCCGGAGGGCTGATGACGGTTGGCTCTGGGGCACTCCTGTACCCAGGGCCATCAGTAGGGGCCAGAGTTAACAGGGAGCTCCTACTGTTTTCAAGGGGGGGTTGGTTGTTCTATGCATGACTTTGATGGTACCCCCCCATCCCACCGCCCCCCCCACGTACCAGAACAGATAGCACGGATGGCGTTGCCCCCGCTCTGGATGAAGGACACCAGCGCCATCATGACGCCCATGGTGGCAGCCAGCGCCTCCTCGTTGCCGTGCCGGGAGTAGATGGGCTTCCCGGCCTCGCTCAGCACGAAGACGTGCTTCCGGCGGCACCGCCACCCCGCCGCTGTCACGTCCTCCTCCGCGCCGCGCCGGCACCACAGCGACGACGTGGCCGCCGCCGCCGTCACCGCTGCCGTCACCGCCTCCTCCTCCTCCACGCGGGGACACCCGGGGGATGCCATGGCCGACGTCACCTCCTCTTCCTCCTCCTCCTCTTCATCCTCCCCGCCTGCATCCGGCTGCACCAAGGTTGGGCTTTGTGGGGCTCCATCATGGTGGAGGGGGGGAGAGGAGGGAGGCGTCGCCATGGCAACCTGTGGAGGGGATGCAGGGGGTAGCACGTGGTCCTGGAAGCCACGCCCCAACACCCCATAGGCCACACCCCCATCCCCGTAGGCCACGCCCACAGCATTAGGTCCCACCCAAAGGTGACGCGCCTCCCCTCAAAGCCACGCCCCCCGTTTCGACCAATCAGCGTCAGACCCTTGGCTCACAGGCCACGCCCTCCCGCTCGCAGCCCCGCCCTCCGGTCCGTTCCTTTCTCTATCCCCCCTCCCGCCGCGCGCCCCCCTCCCTTGGCCCCGCCCATCCCCTCATTGGCCCCGCCCACCTGGCGTTGGCCCCGCCCCATTCCCGCTCACCCGGCGCGGGCGGCCCCGCTCCCTCCGCCGCCGCCGCTGCTGGTTCCGGGGGCCGCCGCGCCGCGCGCCCGGTGACGTCACCGCAGCGACGCACCGCTCCCCTCCCACCCTCTCTCCGCCAATCAACGCCCGGCTCGGGGACAGAGGGGCGGGGCCCAACAGCCCCGACCAATCAGACCGCGCGAGGGGCGGGGCCTGGGCTGTGACGCAGCTTTTTGGCGGGTTCTCCTGTCAGCGCGCTGCTTTTCCGCGCGGCTTCCCCATCCCCGCCCCTTTGTGACGTCACTCGAGAGGGGCGGGGCCAGAGCACTCCAGAGTCCCGTGACCCGGATGTGTGGGTCCTCGCTAGCTCCTTATTAGGGACCCCAGGGTGCCATAGGGGGCCTGTAGGGGACCCCATAGCTGCTATAGGGCATCCCCAGAGGACCTGGAAACTCCTGTACCCTCTATAGGTCCTATAAGGACCCCAGACGTGCTTTAAGAGCATCGCGGATGCACTAAATGTCTCCCCACACGACTATGGGGACCCCCAGAGGTTGTGGGAGCCCTGTAAGGTCTGTGGAAACCCCCCCAAAGGTGCTACAGGAGGTACAGGGACCCCACGAGGTTCTCTTGTACAGGGTTAAAAGAGCCCCCCTCCGGGCTATAGGGACCCAGTGGGCGGGGCTTAGCCGAGGGGGGCGTGGCCTGTGGGCCCCACACTTCCTCTCACGGGAAAGGGGAAGTGTGAGGAGGGACCGGGGCGTCCAGGGGGGGGACGACACAAAGAGCTCGAGACCTTCTGACCCCCCAAATCAGGTGAGTCCAAACCCCATGGGAGGGGGGGTAGGGGACCCCTCGGTCCCACTCCTCCCACCCATCTCTTCTTCTTCCCCCCCCCCACATAGGGGCGCGTTGGACCCTTCCTCAATGGATGTCACCTACGCGGTGGTCAACAAGGCGCGAAAAGGGGGCGTGGCCGCAGGGAGAGACCCCGCCCCCTTGGGACGAGGCCCCGCCTCCCCCCTCGGAAGCCCCGTGCACCGGCCCTACCCCACCCCAGCTAGTGAGTATTGGGGGGGGCCCTATAGCACCCGTAGGACCCCCATAGGTGCCGCTATCTGCCCCTTCCCCACCCTATAGCACCCATAGGACCCCTCCTTTCCCCTATAGGGACACCTATAGGCCCCTTCCCCACCCTATAGCACCCACATCATGCACCCACAGAGCCTATACGGCACCCATAGGACCCCAATCCCTCTGACCTCCATCTCCCCCTCCAGCCTCCCCCCCCCCCAGTGATGTCACCTATGAGGTCGTGACCCCCCTGGAAGACCAAAGCACCCCCCCCCACCTCGGTGAGTATTGGGGGGGGGGGCAGGGGTTACCCCATTTGACCCCAGGTAACCCCTTTCCCATCGCCCATCCCATAGGATTCAACACCCGCATCCGGAAGCCCAAAGGCCCTCGGGAGCCTCCGGCCGAGTGGGCGGGGCCTGGCCCCTCCCCCCCACATTAATCACGATTAAAACGTTTTAATGTCACGATATCAAAACCTTTGGGGGGGGGGGGGAAGGGGACCCAGCCCCCCCCCCCCCCCCCCGCGTGGTGAAGGTGGGGGTCAGGGTGCAGGGGTGGGTGCCGCCAGCAGGTGGCGCTTGTGCGCGGTGGCCGTGTACGGGTGCCAGCGCCACTCCACGTCCGCGGCGTCGCCTTGGTCCACGGTCCCCAAGCGGATGAGGTAGGCTGGGGGGGGCAATAGGGGCTGGTTGGGGTCACTGGGGCACACTGGGGTCATTGGGGCACGTTGGGTTCATTGGGGTCAATGGGGAGAGGTTGGGGTCATTGGGGCACATTGGGGTCAATGGGGACAGGTTGGGGTCATTGGGGCACATTGGGGTCAATGGGGACAGGTTGGGGTCATTGGGGCACATTGGGGTCAATGGGGACAGGTTGGGGTCATTGGGGCACATTGGGGTCAATGGGGACAGGTTGGGGTCATTGGGGCACATTGGGATCAATGGGGACAGGTTGGGGTCATTGGGGCACATTGGGGTCAATGGGGACAGGTTGGGGTCATTGGGGCACATTGGGGTCAATGGGGACAGGTTGGGGTCATTGGGGCACATTGGGATCAATGGGGACAGGTTGGGGTCATTGGGGCACATTTGCGCTATTGGGGACATGTTAAGGGCCATTGGGGTCACACTGGGGTCATTGGGGACCATGCTGGGGGTCACTGGGGCCACATGACCCACGTTGGGGTCACTGGGGCCACATCTGGGACACATTGGGGCCATAGGGACCACTTTGGGGTCACTCACGCCGCAGCTGGAACCGGGGTCCCACCTCCTCCAGCTCCACCTTGCGGCCCCGGCGCCGGTAAACGTGGTTCCTGTGTGCGGTTTGGGGAGGGGGGTGTCAGGGTGGTGGGGACCCCCCCACTGTGTGTGACCCCCCCGGCACCCACCGGACCAGGATGACGTCGTCCTCGTTGGCGAACGTCACAACGCGGCGCGTGTCGGGCCGGGGCACAGGGAAGAGGTGCTTCAGGATGGTGCCGACCTGGGATGGGGGGGACACGGGGATGGGACCCCACCAAAATGGCCCCATGGGACCCCCGTCCCCATTGCCCCCCCCGTGTTCCCATTGAGACCCCATGGTCCCATTGTCGACCCCCCCCGTGCCTTTGGTCCCATTGTAACTCGTTGTTCCCCCATCCCCATTGAGCCCCATCCCCATTGCCCTCCACATCCCCATTACCCCACCATGACCACCCATCCCCATTGCCCTCATTGTCCACACTGTTCCCCCCTATCCCCCCTTATCCCCATTGCCCCCCCACATCCCCATTGCCCCTACATCTCCATTGCCCCCCATCCCCATTGTCCCCCCATCTCCATAGCGCCCCAAAATCCCCATTACCCCCCATTCTCATTGCCCACCCCCCCCCCATTCCTTACCCTGCACCCCAGGGCCGAGTCGAGGCGCAGCAGCAGCAGGTGGGGGGCAGCCAGCGGGGCCCCCCCCAGCCCCCCCACCTCCTGCCTCAGCACAGCCCCGCTCAGCGTGAAATGGGCTGTGGGGCCGTGGGGGAGGTGGCAGAGGCAGAGCCCGTCTGGGGGCGGGGCATCATCAGGCCACGCCCCTCCCATTAGTATCCAGCCCCACCCCTCACAAGCCCCTCCCAACACCAAGCCCCTCTCATTAGCATCAAACCCCACTCCTCCTTAATAGGCTCATTGCAATCAAACCCCCCCACAAGCCCCTCATTAGCATAAACCCCACCCCTTGCCATAGCCCCTCCCACTAGCATCAAGCCCCACTCAATACCCTCATTGCAATCAAACCCCCTCCCACAAGCCCTTCATTAGCATAAACCCCGCCTCTTCTAATAACCCCTCACCTTAACAAGCCCCTCTCATTAGCATCAAGCTCCGCCCCCTCAACAAGCTCATTGTGGCCAAACCCCGCCCCTTCCCATAAGCCCCTCCCCTTTTGCCTGCACTGCACAGCAACCCTGATTCCAAGCCCCGCCCCTTCCTTTCCCATATAAGGACGAAGCCCCGCCCCTCACCGGGCCGCCCGCGGGTCTCGTGCAGCAGCACCAGGTCGGTGACGCCGGCGCCCCGGCACGCGGCCACGAGCGCCCCGAGCTCCGCGTGGCCCCGGTTCATGCGGCGGGCACCGGGGATCAGCAGGCACAGCTCCTGCGGGGGGGGGGCGTGGTCAGGGGAAGGCACGCCCCCTTTAGCCATATATGGTCCTCCTACCCCTTAAACCACGCCGCCAGCTCCCTCTTGGAGGCGTGGCCACCCGAAGCCCCGCCCACCTTAGCAAAGATCCGCAGGCGGACGCTGGGGTCACGTGACGTCGTCACCATCACCTTAGGGGGCTCCAGCCCCGCCCACCGGTACTCGTCGTCATGGTTACCGGAGGCCCCTGCGGAAGGGGGCGGGGCTTGCATAAGCCACGCCCCCTCCTCCCGCCAAAGCCCCGCTCCACGTGTTGGGGGTGGCGGTGTTAAACTCCGTTTTGGGGTGATTTAAGGAAGATTTGGGCAAGCTTGGGCAGAACCCCCCCAAATTGAGGGGTGCCCCCGCTCACCCCCCACCCCCGGCGCCTCGAACTCGAGCTCCTTCTGCAGCTCCAAGGCCTCGCGCCGCAGCTCCGTGGGCAGCAGCCGGTTCTCTGCAATGAACGGGGGGGGGGGGGGGGGGAAACGGGGGTCAGATGAGATCCAAACCCCCCCAGCCTCAAAGGACCCCCCCAAACCCTCATTTACCACCCCAAGACCCCTCAAACCATTCATTGTGCCCCCAAAACCCCTTTATACCCCCAAAACCACTGTTAAACCCCTCAATACCACCTTTACTCCCCCCCCGCAATGGTCTCTCCCATCCCTATGGCGGCCCCCCACCATCCAGCGCCTGCCGCAGCCGCTCCTTCTTGTCCCGCTGCCGCCGCAGCCGCTCCTCCTGCGCCCGGCGCTGCAGGTACTCCCGGCGCTCCCGGGCCTGGCGGCGGAGCTGGGGGCGGACGGGAAGGGAAACCCCGTAGGGGGCCATTGGGGGCCACTGGGGTCTCCATTGTCCCCTATGGGGCACGGAGGGGGGGGCACAAGGACCCCGCAGCCCCCTCCACGCCTCACCATGGTGCGGTTCTCCCCACGCCGTCACCTCCCAACAGAGCCACCACGGATTGGTCGCGGTTCGAGGGGCCAATGAGAGCGCTCGGTGCTGCCCTCACGCAACGTAGAGAGGAAGCGGAAGAGGCAACGCGATGCCCTGAAAAAAGATGGCGGAGACAAGGAGGGAGCTAAGCCCCGCCTCCCGCCGCGCTGATTGGTTCAAAGAGAAGAGAGGGCAGCTGCTATTGGAGGAGGCAGTTGCCATGCGTGATGCGGCGAAGGCGTTGATGCCCCGCCTCCCTCCGCACTCTGATTGGCCCAAGGGGAGCTGAGGACTGCTGCTATTGGCGGAGACAATTGCGTTAGTGAGACCGCCTCAAGGCAAGCCCCGCCTCCCACCGCTGATTGGCTGAAGGGGCGCCGAGGGCGGCTCCTATTGGCGGCGATGGCGGGGCTGGGAGCGGAGCTGGACGCGGCGGTGCTGGCGCTGATGGAGGCGCTGGAGACGCTGCAGCAGCGGCGGCAGCTCCTGGAGCGGCTCCTGCGGGAGGTGACGGGGGGGGGGGATGTGGGGCAGCCCCATAGGGACACGTGTGGGGCAGGGGCTGCCCCATAGGGACCCCCTGGGGTGACCCCGTGTCCGTGCGGTGCCCCCAGGGGTGGCTCTCGCTGTCCCAAGCCCGGTACTCCCTGGGCTGCAACCGGGTCTCGGCCCTGCAGTACGGGGCCACCATGGTCCCACGGGTGCGGGTCCTGGCCAGGTAAGGGACGGGGGGGGGACAGTGGGGGGCATTGGGGGGGAGAACAATGGGGAGGATATGGAGGGACACGAGGGGCAATGGGGGGAGATGGGGGTGATATTGGGGACAATGGGGATATGTGGGGGACATTAGGGACAATGGGGGGCTATGGGGGAAACATTGGGGTCGATATGGGGGGAGATGGGGGGACACTGGGGGGGCCATGGGGGGTGTTGGTGACATCCGTGCCCCCCCACAGGCAGGACCCGGGGGCCCCCCCCCACTTTGAGGAGGTGCCGGGCACTGGAGGGGACCCCGAGGACCCGCAGGAGGGGGGGGGCAACGGTAAGAAGGGGCTGGGGGGGGGGGGTGGTCTCAGTCACGTGGGGTTCACCCCCATTTGTGTCCCCCCAACCCCCTCCAGGGCTGCGCCAGCGCCGGGGACCCCCAGAGAAAGGGGGGGCCCCCCCTCGGCCCCCCCCGGACCCTTTGACCTGGTTCGGGGTCCTGGTGCCCCCCCCCCTGCGGAGGGCCCAGGGCTCCTTCACCCAAGGTGAGGAGACCCCAAAAGGGAGGGGGGGGGGCCCTGCCCCACACGTGGGGGGGTCTCAAGGGGGTCCCTGCCCCCCCCAGGGGTGACGCTGGCGCTGGAGGTGGCCGAGCTGCAGAGCGCGGTGACGGCGGCGGCCGCCCGGTACCGGGCTCTGCTGCGGGGGCAGCGGCGCCCTCGTGTGGACACCGAGGGCAACGGCGGCAGCGGGAGCAAAGGTGAGGATGGGAGCCAATGGGGACACCGAGCCCCATGGGTGACACCGAGCCCCATGGGTGACATCGAGCCCCATGGGTGACACCGAGCCCCATGGGTGACACCGAGCCCCATGGGTGACGCTGTGACCTATGGGTGACACCGAGCCCCATGGGTGACGCTGTGACCTATGGGTGACATTGAGCCCCATGGGTGACATCGAGCCCCATGGGTGACACCAAGCCCCATGGGTGACGCTGTGACCTATGGGTGACATTGAGCCCCATGGGTGACACCGAGCCCCATGGGTGACGCTGTGACCTATGGGTGACGCTGAGCCCCACATGTCCCCTCCCACAGGTGACTTGGAGCTGCACGAGGACCCTGAGGGTAACATGGAGCCTATCTGCGGGTGACAGTGACGTCACCATTCACAACAGTGACGTCACCACTTGTGATGTGTCACCGTGTCCCTAATAAAGGCAATGGCAGCCACTGGTTTGGCGTCACCTTCATCCCCATCTCTGTGCCACCATGACGTCACTGTGACGTCACTCTCTCCACATCTCAGTTCCACTGTGACATCACTGCCCCCATCTCTGTGCCACCATGACGTCACTGTGACGTCACTTTGGCACCATTTCAGTGCCCCTATGACATCACCAGCACGCACCTTGCCCCCGCCCCCCTTCTCCCCCCCATCCAATGGCAGCCGCCCCCCTTTGCCAATCTCTATGTTTATTGGTCAGGTCCCCCCTTTACCCCGCCCCCAAGCCCCGCCCCCCCGCGGGCGAGACCAAGACAACAACCACAAGGGGGGGGATGTGTGTGCGCGCGGACAGAGGGGCGGGGCTTAGCGGGAAGGGGGCGTGTCCATCGGAGGCCCCGCCCATAGGGGGCGGGGCTTAGCGGATGCTGTACCGCACATAGGGCACCTCGATGTCGGCGTCGCTGTCGTCGTTGCAGCAGAGCTCGAAGACCAAGGCCTTGACGTGGCGGCCCAGCTTCTTCTTGGAGACCCGCGCCACGATCTCCGTCATCCTGCGGGGGTGGGAGAGGCACTTGGGGGGCTGGACCCATAGAACGGGGGGACATCACCCCATAGAGAATGTCACCCCATAGGGAAATGGCCATAGGGTGGTATCAGCCCTTGGTGGCCTTGACCCATATTGCAGAAAGCTCTACAGGGGTGTGGGCATGGGGGGAAGCAGCACTTGGGGGCTGGGCCCATAGAAGGGGGTGCCCTATAGGGGTATGGGCATGGGGGTGGAGCGGTACCTGGGGGGCTCGACCCATAGAGGATGTTATCCTAAAGGGTGTCACCCATAGTGACATGGCCATGGGGTGGCAGCAGCCCCTCGTGGGCTCGACCCATAGAGGATGTCACCCTATATGGTGTCCCCCTATAGGGACATAACTGTGGGGTGGGAGCAGCACTTTGGGAGCAAGACCCATAGAGCAGAGCACCCCATAGAGGATGTCACGCCATAGGGACATGGTGGCCATGGGGTGCCAGCAGCCTCATGGTGGGCTCAACCCATAGAGGATGGCACCCTATAGGACATCACCCATTTGTTCTATGGGGCTGTGTTCTATGGGTCCTCGTTCTACGGGGCTGTGTCCTACAGGGCCATGTTCTATGGGGCTGTGTTCTATGGGGCCATGCTCTATGGGTCTGTGTCCTATGGGGCAACCCCAGCTCACGCTGACCCCCAGCCCTCAACCCTAGGGTTGCACCCCCTGGGGCTGCCACCACCACATCCAATCCCCATTGAGCCCCCATCCCCTCCCTTCACCCCAAACCTCACTCCCCCCCCATAGGACCCTGCCCCCCACCCCCCCATGGGTGCCCCCCATGCCCTACGGTTGGTCGTGGCGCTCGCGCAGCTTGGCCGGGGGCATGAAGAAGGAGTAGAGCATGGAGACCCCCTGCGACAGCATCGTGATCTCCAGCCGATGCTCCCTCTGTGGGGCACAAAGCAGAGGGACCCATGGGTGCCCCATAGCAACCCACAGCGCCCCACAAGTGCCCCCCCCCCCATCCCCATAGGTCCCCAGTACCTTGAAGTAGGCGAGGAACTGGCGCAGGGTCATCTCCTGCCCATCGGGCTGCAGCCCCTGCACCTCAAACCGGTCCCACAGCGTCCACTCCACCTCATAGTACTGGGGGGCAGACCCATAGAGAGGGGGTCAGACCCATAGTGAAGGGATCAGACCCATGGCGAGGGGGTCAGACCCACAGCAAAGGGTCAGACCCATAGTGAGGGGCTTGGACCCATGGTGAGGGGGAACAAGGACCCAGGGTGGGCAGCTGAGGGTCTCCACCTGGAGGGTCTCCCACCACCCATAGGTATGGGGCTGTGTTCTATGGGGCCGGTTTCTATGTGTCCATGTCCTATGGGTCCAGTATCTATGGCTCCAGTTTCTATGGGTCCAAGTCCTACGGGTCTGGTATCTATAGATCCATGTCCTATGGGTCCATGTCTATGGGTCTGGTTCCTATGGGTCCATATCTATAGATCTGGTTCCTAAGGATTCATGTTCTATGGGTTTGGTATCTATAGGTCCATATCCTATGGCTCTGGTATCTATAGGTCCATGCCTATGGGTCCAGGTCCTATGGGTCCATATCTATAGATCCGGTATCTATGGGTCCAGTTCCTATGGGTCCATGTCTATGGGTCCAGTATCTATGGGTCCTTCTATGGGCCCGCCCCACACTCACCTTGTTGCGGGGGCAGGCGATGGGCTCGGAGAAGCCGAGGAAGGGGAGGGCGAGGTTGAGGAACCCGTTCTTGTAGGAGCCCAGCCTGCGGTGCCCCTGCACCAGCTTGAGCAGCTCCAGGCAGCCCAGCCCCACAACCGCCGCCGTCGTCGTGGCGATGGCCGGGATGATCTTGCCCGCGATCAGCTTGCTCTGCCCCATAGACACTGCCTAGAGCGGCCGCCGCGCCCCCCAGGGACACCGAGGGGGGCCCTATGGACCCCTATGGGCTCCCCATGGACACCTACGGGGCCTATGGGCCTTCTGTAGACCCTATAGCAGCCATAGGGCCCCCCCCGAGTACCTACAGGACCCCCCCTATAGCACGCATAAGACTCCCCCATAGCATCCACAGAACCCCCCCATAGCACCCATAGGACCCCTGCAGCACCAATGGAACCCCCACAGCACCCATAGGGCCCCAAAGCAACCACAGGACCCCATTAAAAACCCCTGACAGGAGCACAGCACCCCCCATAGCATCCATAGGAAACCCCATAGCACCCATAGACCCCCCCATAGCACCCACAGGACCCCCCCCCAGCACCATGGCACCCTATCAAAAACCCCCAAGACGACCATAGCACCCCCCCATAGCACCCCTAGGAACCCCCACATCACCCATAGCCTGCCATTGCACCCATGGCACTCCCATAGCACCCATCGGAACGCCCGCAGCACCCATGGGTGCCCCCCAGCACCCACCTTGTGGCGGTCGGCCGGGGGGATGTCGTAGTTCTCGGCTCGCAGGTTGGAAGCAGCGACGATGAAATCCATGTGGAAGTTGGTGTCATCGTCCTGGGGGTGGGGGGCGCAGCACCCATGGGTGGGGGGGCAGCACCCGTGGGTGCTCGGGGGGGCACCCATGGGTGCTTGGGGGGGCAGCACCCACCTTCTCGAAGTCAATGGGGTACATGCGGAACCCGCGCAGCTCCTCGGGGCTGGGCAGCGACGCCTTCAGCTCCTCCAGGCGCCCGTCGTCTGTGGGTGGGGGGCACCCATGGGACCCATTGCACCCATGAGACCCCCCCATAGCACCCATGGGTGCTCCTACTCCATAGTTACCATGTTCTTCCACACCACCCAAGTTCCACCAGCACCCAGGGGCGTCCCAATCCCCTCCATCAGCACCCATAGGCACCCCATAACCCCTTTGTCATCACTTACGGGTACCCCAATCAGACCCCCCATCAGCACCCATGGGTGCCCCATAACCCCCCCATCAGCACCCATGGGTACACAATACCACCCCCCATCAGCACCCATGGGTACACAATCCCACCCCCCATCAGCACCCATGGGTGCCCCATAACCCCCCCATCAGCACCCATGGGTACACAATACCACCCCCCATCAGCACCCATGGGTACACAATCCCACCCCCCATCAGCACCCATGGGTGCCCCATAACCCCCCCATCAGCACCCATGGGTACACAATCCCACCCCCCATCAGCACCCATGGGTGCCCCATAACCCCCCATCAGCACCCATGGGTGCCCCATGCCCCCCCCCATCAGCACCCATGGGTACACAATCCCACCCCCCATCAGCACCCATGGGTGCCCCATAACCCCCCCATCAGCACCCATGGGTACACAATCCCACCCCCATCAGCACCCATGGTTGCCCCATAACCCCCCCCCCATCAGCACCCATGGGTGCCCCATGCCCCCCCCCATCAGCACCCATGGGTGCCCCATAACCCCCCCCATCAGCACCCATGGGTACACAATCCCACCCCCCATCAGCACCCATGGGTGCCCCATAACCCCCCCATCAGCACCCATGGGTGCCCCATAACCCCCCCCATCAGCACCCATGGGTGCCCCATGCCCCCCCCCGCCGTACCCATGGCGGTGGCCGCGCTCTGCAGCTCCTGGTCGGAGACGTGGATGCGGACGCCGGCCTTGGGGGCGAAGGGGGGCACCCGCACGTGGCGCAGGAGCTCGGCCACGGCCGCGCGGTCCCGGGACCCCCCCAGCCCATAGCTCTGGGCAAAGAGGTTGGCGGCGGCCACCACGTAGTCCAGGTGCAGCGGCTGCAAGGGGGGGCACCCATGGGTGTCAGTGGGGGGCACCCATGGGTGCTAACAAGGGAGGGGCGGCACCCATGGGGGTCAATTGGGAGCACCCACAGGGGTTAACTGGAGGCACCCATGGGTGTCAATAGGGAGCACACACGGGGGTTAATAGGGAGGGGGTGGGCACCCATGGGTGTCAGTATGGGGCACCCATGGGTGCTAATTGGGGGTGGGGGCACCCATGGGTGTTAACAAGGGGAGTGGGGGGTACCCATGGGTGTTAATGTGGGGGGCATCCGTGGGTGTCAGCCATGGGTGTTAACTGGGGGCAGGGGGCACCCATGGGTGCCAGTGCAGATCACCCATGGATGTTAAGGGGGGGCATTGATGAGCGTGAAAGTGGAGGGGCACCCATGGTTGTCAATGGGGTGCACACATGGGCATCAGCGCAGGGCATCTATGGGTGTTACCCATGGGTGTCAATAGGAGGCACCCATGGGTGCTAATTGGGGGCGGGGCACCCATGGGTGTCAGCATGTGGGGGGCACCCATGGGTGTCAGTAGAGTGGGTGGGAAGGGGATGGGGACCTGCCAACAGTGACGCGGGGTGCCCAAAGGGTGATGGACACCAAGGGAGGGTGATGGGATGGTGCCCAATGGTGACTGATGGCACCCAAGGGTGCTGCTGCACTCACGTTGTCGGGGTCAAAGACCAATGGGTGGGGGCAGCGCTTGGGTCCCGACCAGAACAGGGTCCCCGAGTTCGTTTTCTGTTGGGGGAGACACAATGAGGACCCCCAATGAGCCCCTATGGGACCCATAGCACCCTGAGCACCCCCCCAGTGCATCCCTATGGGTCCTATAGCATCCCAATCCCCCCAATGACCTCCAATGCACCCCTATGGGTCCCAATGCACAGCTATGGGTCCCAATGCACCCCCAGGGGTCCCACAGCACCCTGAGCCCCCAGTAAACTCCTATGGGTCCTATAGCATCCCAATCCCCCCAGTGACCTCCAATGCACCCCTATGGGTCCCAATGCACAGCTATGGGTCCCAATGCACCCCCAGGGGTCCCACAGCACCCTGAGCCCCCAGTGAACTCCTATGGGTCCTATAGCATCCCAATCCCCCCAGTGACCTCCAATGCACCCCTATGGGTCCCAATGCACAGCTATGGGTCCCAATGCACCCCCAGTGGTCCCACAGCACCCTGAGCCCCCAGTGAACTCCTATGGGTCCTATAGCATCCCAATCCCCCCAATGACCTCCAATGCACCCCTATGGGTCCCAATGCACAGCTATGGGTCCCAATGCACCCCCAGGGGTCCCAATGCACCCCTATGGGTCCTGCAGCAACCCAATCCCCAAAATGAGCCCCAATGCACAGCTATGGGTCTCAATGCACCCTTATTGGTCCTATAGCATCCCAATCCCCCTAATGACCCCCAATGCACCCCTATGGGTCCCAATGCCCCCACTATGGGTCCCAATGCCCCCCTGTGACCTGTCCCGGGGGGAAGTTGTGCAGCAGCTGCCGGATGTTGTTGCTGTACTGGCGGTGCCAGTGCCGGCAGGCCCAGGCCACGCAGTCGGGCCAGTCCCGGGGCCGGTCCGTGACCAGGCTCCGCTCCACGGCCTCCAGCACCTCCAGCGGCTGCGTCCCCGCCAGGCGCAGCGTCCGCTCCAGGAACCGTGGGTCCCTGCCGGACAGTGGGGGTCAATGGGGGGGACATGGGGGCAGATATCGGGGGGGAGATGATGCAGAAGTGGAGGAGGGAATGGGGAGGGAATAGGAGAAGAACAGGGGAGGAATGGGGGGGGAATAGGGGGGAATTGGGGGGGGAACTGAGGGAGGAATGGGGGGGAAAGGGGGGGAATGGGGGGGAAACAGGGAGGGGAATAGAGAAGGGAGTGGAGAGGATGGGGGGACACAACGGGGAGAAATAAAGAGGGAATGGGGGGGTAAGATGGGGGAACAAGGGGAATGGGGGGGATGGAGGGGATGGGGTGGCCATGAAAAGGGGGGGAAAATGGGGGTGATGTGTGACAGAGGGGTGTTATGGGGGGGTGTCACCCACATCAGGTACTGGTTGACATTCTCTGCCGGCTGCTTGAAGAGTCCCTCGAATTCATCCCGTGCCCACTGTGAAGAATGGGGGGGGGTGTGTGTGTCAGGGTGGGCCCAGCATGGGACACCCCCATAGAGCACCCTATGGAAGGGACCCAGCCACCTGCCCCACCCCATAGGAAGCACTCAAGCGCCCATAGCACAATCAGAGCCCCCTATAGAAGTGCCCTATGGGGCAGGGGGCGTACCTGCAGCGTATGCTCGATGGCGTTGGGGAAGTTCTTGAGGGTGCAGATGGGGATGGCCTTCTCGGGGGGGTCCTGGCTGGAGCTGTAGGACTCGCTCAGGAAGGGGATCACCACCTGCACGTTCCCCTTTGTGCCCAACGTGCCCGACTCCAGCAGCGGCTTTCGGTAGTACACACAGCGCCGGTCCATATAGAGCCCTGTATAGAGATACCACGCGGCTATAGGGGCAGCGAGGGCATCCCTGAGGGGGCCCAGAGCATCTCTAGGGTGCCTAGAGCATCCCTAAGAGGCCCTACAGCTTCCCTATAGCACACCTAAGGGTACATACAGCCTGCTTGGGGTGCCTACAGCACCCCTCGGGGGCCCTAGAGCATCCGTGACAGGCTCTAGGGCACTCTTGGGGTACCTGGAGCTTCCCTAGAGCATCCCTGGGGTACCCACAGCTTCCCTATAGCACACCTGGGGGTACCTGTCACCTGCCTGGGGTCCCTATAGCACTCCCAGGGGTTCCTAGAGCATTCCTGGCGTGCCTACAGCATCACTGCTGCCCCCCCCAGGTGGTCCCCACAGCTTCACTATAACACCCCTGACGTTACCAATAGCCCAAACCCCCTGGAGACCCCAAATGATGCCCCCCAGCACCCCAAGGACCCCCCCCCAGCACCCAAGGCCCCCGGTGGGTGCTCACGGGCATCGACGTTGTCGAGGGCGTTGGCGACGCCATCGAGGGCCTCGAAGAAGTCGTCGTCGTAGACGCGCTCGGTCTCGGGGCCGACGCGCTCGGGGCGGCTCGTGATGCGCAGCGAAGGGTTCATGGCCCGCACGGCCGCTGCCGCCCGCTCCGACTTCAGCTTCTGCAAGGGGGAGTCATGGAATGTCGGGATATTTCCCCCCGCTTTGGGATAACCTCCCCTTGGGGCATTCCCTCCGCTTTGGGCCCCATCCAACCTCCAGTAAATTTCAAGAGAAGTTGAAGGTTGATGTTGGTCACCTTGAACCAACTCAAACATTGACAATGGCCAACTGAAACCAACCCAAACACTGACATTGGTCAACTTGAACCAACTCAAACGTTGACACTGGCCAACTGGAAAGAACTCAAACGTTGACATTGACCAACTTGAACCAACTGAACGTTGACAATGACCAACTTGAATCAACCCAAACATTGATACTGGTCAACAAGGGCGTTGATGTTGACCAACTGCAGCCAACCCAAACGTTGACATCGACCAACTTGAACCAACTCAAACGTTGACACTGGACAACGGGAAACAACTCATACGTTGACATTGGCCAACCTGAACCAAATGGGACATTGACCAACTTGAACCAAGTGAACATTGACAATGGTCAACTTGAACCAACCCAAACATTGATGTTGGCCAACTTGAACCAACTCAACGTTGACAACAGCCAACTGGAACTAACCCAAACATTGACATTGACCAACTTGAACCAACTAAACATTGACAATGGCCAAATGGAACCAACTCAAACATTGACATTGGTCAACAGGGGCGTTGATGTTGGTCAACTTGAACCAACCCTAACGTTGACAATGGCCAACATGAACCAACTCAAACGCTGACAATGGCCAACAGCTGCCAATTCAAACATTGACATTGGTCAACAGGGACACTGATGTTGGCCAGCTTAAACCAACTGAACGCTGACATTGACCAAGTGGGACCAACTGGGACATTGACCAACTTGAACCAACCTGAAGGGTGCCGTTGGCCCACTTGAATCAACCCAAACATTGACATTGGCCAACCAGGACGTTGATGTTGGCCAACTTGCACCAACCTGAACCCTGACGTTGGCCAACTCAATGTTGAGCATCTCAAACACTGACATTGGGCAACTCAAACCAACCTGAACATTGACTTTGGCCAACTCAGACCTAACAGGACATTGACATTGGCCAACTTGAGCCAACTGAACGCTGACATTGGCCAAGTGAGACCAACTGGGACATTGACATTGGCCAACTCAATGTTGACCACCTTGGACATTGACCAACACAAACCAAACCAGACACTGACCAACTTCAACCAACTCAACTGTTGCCATTGGCCAACTTGACCCAAGTTGAACGATGACATTGGCCAACTCCAATCGCATGAACATTGATGTTGGCCAACTCGAGCCAACTCAAACATCGACAACGCCCAACTCAAGCCAACCTGAACGTTGACGTTGGCCAACTCAAGCCAAATGGGACACTGACACGGACCAACTGGGACGTTGACAATGGCCAACTCCAACCTTGGCCAACTTGAACGCTGACACCAACCAACCAAATGCTGACATCTTAATGGTGTCCCCCCCATAGACTCCACCCCCTTCCTCTCTACCCCATAGGCTCCCCCCTCCCACCCCTTACCGTGACATCCCAAGGCCGGAAGAGGAACTGGCGGTTGAGGTTGGACTTCTCGATGGTGTCCATGTCGGTGACGGTGATGGAGCCCTCGGGGCCACAGCCCAGCCCCATCATGGCAAAGTTCTTCAGCAGCTCACAACCGATGGCTCCTGCACCCACCTGAGCACAGGGGACATGTGGGGACACGTGAGGACATAGCCCAAGGTGGCCCCAAGCACAGCTGGGGACATAGGGATGGGGATGAGGGGCATTCATGGCTGAACAGGGACATCTGGGGACACTCTGAGGACCCATAGGAACATGGGGAGAGACCCATGAGGAGGCTTGGGGACACAGAGGGACCCATGGGGACAGGGAGGGGACACTGACCACAAAGTACTTCTGGGCTCCCAGCTTGGCCTGCAGGTCGGCCCCAAACACCGCGATCTGCCCGTCGTAGCGGCTGTTGCGCTGGGGACAACCCAAGGTGTCACCCGGATGGGTCACCCTGCCATGGAGACCCCACCCGGGACCCCAAAGCCACCCTACAGGGGGCAAGCATCAAGGCATGGGTGCCCCCAGGGTAATGGCCAACCCATGGGTGCTCAATGGATAACGTGAACCCATTGAGGTACCCACATGTGGGTGTCCCATAGCTAATGCCAACGCTACTGACACACTCATGTCAAGAAGGTGGCCCCCATGAGTACCTCATGATGGGTGCTAACCACAAGATGACCCCCAGCTATGGGTCTCCACATAAAGCTGGTGAACCCATTGGTATCCTCAAGGAAGCATCCACCTCATGGTCAATCCCCACCCCAACCCAAAGAGATGCCCACCCATGGGTGCCTCCAAGATATTCAACCCATGGCTGACTTATGACCAATGCCCACTCCAAGGAGATGCCCATCTAAAGGGGGTGACCACTCATGGGTGTCCCCAGTGAGACAACCAATGCCAGGGGTGTCTCCAACCCATGGGTGCCCTACGAGCAACACCTACCCCAAAGAGATGCTCATAAGGAGGGCAACCACCCAATGAGCTGACCAACCCCATGGGCACCCTCTTGAGGGCGCCCCCCACCCATGGGTGCTCACCGGGCGACACTGCTCCTCGGTCAGAACCGTCTCTTTGTTCTCCTCAGGGAGACATTCCAGGGCGTCAAAGTAGAGCCATTGGGTGATGGGGGTGAACTTCCCGGACACCGCCTGCACCACAGAGCCCATCAGGAGACCCCCATGGCCAAGGAGGGCACCCACACGTGTGATGGGACCCCCCCCGATGGCCAAGGAGAGGAGCTGGGTGTCCGGTACCTTCATGACCTCCTGTGCTGCCAAGCCCCCGATGAAGGCGTTGACCGGGGCCAGGTCTCCGGTGGCCTGGAAGGCCAATTCCTGCAGCAGCTTCTCATCCAGCTCCACTCCTGGGGCCAGGTCCCGGGTCAAGGCCACCATCTCGGCCGCGTCGCCCTAAGGGGGGGACACACTTTGTGCTGGGGACAAGCAGGGGGACTCCCTGGTGACAGCACAAGATGGGATGGGGAAGTGATGGGGAAGGAGCTGCTGTGGTGTCCATGGGGGTGTCAATGTTTCAATGGCTCCAACATCCCACCATGTCCCAGCACATCCCATTATCCCATATCTCACCACGTCCCAACGTCTTCAATGTCTCAGCGCATCCCAATTACTCCCCATATTCCACCATGTCGCACCATCTCCCTATACCCCACCATGAACCCCCACAGCCCAACATCTCCAATGTCCCACCATTCCCAACATATTCAACATCCCACCGCATCTCCAAGACTCCCCATGTCCCACCATCTCCAACGTCCCACCATGTCCCAATGACTTCTCATACCCTACCACATCCCACCACGTCCCAACATCTCCAATGCCGCACCGCCTCCCACCTCCATCCATACCCCACCATATCCCCCCACCCCCAAGCGATGACAGCCCCACGGTGACCTCCACGTTCCGCTGTCCCCACCTGATGGCGTGGCCGTGGCGCGTGCCCGCGCTGGGCCACGAAGCGGTGCAGGCCCTGCCAGCCCCAGTGCAGCAGCAGGGGCCTCTCGGCCTTGGCGAAGTCGGTGACCATCAGCTCCGGTTCCACCAGCGACTCCCGCAGCCGCTTCTGCCATGGTGGGAGGGGAGGGGGGGGGTCAACGGTGAGTACCCAGTGTCCCCCCCCATACCCCCCCCATTGCCCCCAGTGCCACTCACGAAGCGGATGTGCTTGGGCATCTTGACCTGGGTGACGATTCCCCCCCTCACGTAGTCCCCGAAGTCACTCGTGTCCCCGATGCTGAAGGTGTAGGGCCCTGTGGGGAGGGGCTGTCACCAGGGAGCCCCACACAGGGACCCTATAGCAGGGCCCCAGGGCTCCACAGTCTCCCATAGAAAGGCCCCAGGTCTCCATAGTCCTCTATAAAATGGCCCCAGGTACCTATAGCCCCTCTAGAAAAGCTCCAAGTACCTGTAGCTCCTACAGAAGGGCCCCAGGTCTCTATAGTCTCCTAAAAAAGGGCTCCAGATACCTATAGTCCCTATAGAAGGGCTCCAGGTCTCCATAGCACCCTATACAAGAGCTCAAGACCTCCACAGTTCTCTACAGAAAAGCTCTAGGTCTCCATAGCCGCCTATAGAAAGGCTCCAGGTCCCCACAGCCCCCTATAGAAGAGCCCCAGATCTCCACACCCCCTTGTAGAAGGGCCTCAGCTCTCCATAGTCCCCTACAGAAAGGCTCCAGATACCTATCACCCATAAAGAAGGGCCCCAGATCTCCAGAGTCTCCTATACAAAGGCCCCAGGTCTCCATAGCCCCCTATAGAATGGCTCCAGGTCTCCAGAGCCGCCTATAGAAGGGCCTCAGATCTCCATAGCCCCCTATAGAATGGCTCCAGGTCTCCAGAGCCGCCTATAGAAGGGCCTCAGATCTCCATAACCACCTACAGAAAGGCCCCAGGTGCCCATAGCCCCCTATAGAAAGGCTCCACGTCTCCAGAAGCCCCCCTAGAAGGGCCCCAAAAGCTCCAGAACCCCCTATAGAAGGGCCCCAACCACCCATATAGAAAGCCCCGAGGTCCCCATAGCCCCCTATATAAGCCCATAGGGGCTCAGGGCTCACCGAGGACGCGGATCTCGACGGGGCCGCAGGAGTTGAGCTGCTCCATCCCTTCCACCTCGGTGAAGGTGACGAAGTCGCCCGTCTCGAAGCCGTGCCGGGCCTCATCCAGACACGTCACCTCCCCTGGGCAGCCCTTGGCGGGGGGGGACATCACTGGGTGCTGAGCATCCCCCTCCCAGCATCACTAGAGGGGTCCCCTATAGGGGCTATAGGTACCTTGGTCACCATGGAAACCATGGCGCTGAGGGGCTGCTCGCCGTTGGTGTCTGTCACCACCATGTCGTCCCCAAAGTCACAGAAGAGCTGGCTGGGGAGGGGGAAAGGGGGGGTCAGGGAGAGGGGATGGGGGGACCCCAAAAGGGGCCCAAGAGAACCCCAAAAGGGACCCAAGAGGAGACGGGAACCCCAAAAGGGACCCAGGGGGTCAAAAGAACCCTGAAAGAGACCCAAGGAGAAACCAAAAGGGACCCAAGGGGACAGGGGAGCCCCAAAAGGGACCCAAGAGAGCTCCAAAGGCACCCAAGGGGAAAGGGGGACCGCAAAAGGGACCCAAGAGAACCCCAGAATGGACCCAGGAGACCCCCAAAAAGGACCCAAGGGGAGATGGGAGCCCCAAAAGGCACCCAGGGGGTCAACAGAACCCTCAAAGGGACCCAAGAGACCCCTAAAAAGGGACACGGGGAGACCCCAAAAAGGACCCAAAGGGACCCAGGGGAACCCGGAAAGGGACCTGGGGGACAGGAGGACCCCAAAGCGGACACAGGGGAAAGAGGAGACCCCCCAAGAGGGCCCCTGTGGGGCTCACCCGAAGAGCCCGTGGGTATCGGCCACCACCAGTTTGATGCCGTGGCTGTGGCAGAAGTCCCCGACCCAAAGCTGCTCCTCCAGGGCTGAGTTGGTCAAAACCACGACCTATGGAGAGCCCCATGGCTGTGGGTCCAGCCCCATGGCCCCCAGGGCAGGGGCCACACAAATAGGAGGCCACTGGGGGGGTGAATCAGGGGTTATGGGGTACAGGCGGATGCACAACGGTGGTGATGGACAGCAAATGGGATGGGGAGGGGGCAAATAGGGGGTTCAGGGGATACAGGAGGCCTTGGAGCCCCGGGCAGTACAGTCAGACACAGCCAGACACGGTATATGGGGACAGTCAGACGCGCACAACAGGCGGGCATTGAAACACAAGGAGATGGAGGGGGTACAGGCAGGCAAAGCGAGGTGTAGGGATTGCAAACAGTCAAAGGCAACTACAGGCAGCCAAAGAGCAAGTACATGCACACATAGTGCTACACGGAGGTATAACAGGTACAGGCAGCCAAAGATGAGTACAGCAAGCCGTAGGGATACAGGAAAGTACAGCGGCTCCAGGCAGCCACAGGTGGGTATAGAGAGGTGTAGGGGGTACAGGCACTCAAGGGGCAGGAGGGTAACAGGCAGCCAAAGGGGGGGCACAGGTAGTGTAGGGGGTACAAGCAATCAAAGCGTGGGGTACAGGCAGCCAAAGAGAAAACACATGGAGATACAGGAATGGAAATAAGGATAAGGGGTACAGGCAGCCAAAGACAAAACACATGGAGATACAGGAAGGGAAGTAAGGATAAGGGGTACAGGCAGCCAAAAACAAAACACATGGAGATACAGGAAGGGAAATAAGGATAAGGGGTACAGGCAGCCAAAAACAAAACACATGGAGATACAGGAAGGGAAGTAAGGATAAGGAGTAGAGGCAAGCAAAAGAGGGGGCACAGGGAGCTGTAGGAGGTACAGGCAGGCAAAGGGGGGGGCACAGCAGCCCTGGGGGTACCTGGAAGGGTGCGAGTAGCTCCTGGCTCAGGGGCTCTTGGCTGCTGCTCACGGCCACGTAGGAGTTGAGCTCCGCCAAGCGCGGCAGCGTCGCCTCTGCCCGGTTCTGCCCCACGTCCTCCTCCCGCAGGTAGAACTGGGGGGGGGGGGCACACACAAAGCGGGGGTCAGAACCCAACAACAGCCCCAAAATACCCCCAAATGCATACAGAATACCCCCAAACACATACAAACAACTCCAAAATACCCCCAAATCTGTATGAACCACCCCAAAAGTACCCCAAAACACATCCAAACAACCCCAAAATACCCACAACTACATAGAAATAACCCCCAAACCACCCTAAAATACTTAGAAACAACCCCAAAAATATCCCTAAATACGGAGGAAGAACCCCGAAACCATCCCCAAATACACAGAAACCCCCAAAATACTCCCAAACACATAAAAACAATCCCAGAACAACCCCAAACCAGTCCCAAATGCATAGAAACTCCTAAAATACATAAAAAACACCCCGAAAACACAAACAACCCCCCCCAAATATCTATAAGTATGTAAGAACCACCCCAAAATTACCCCCAAATACATAGAAATAACCCCCAAAATACCTCCAAATACACAGAAACAACCCCCAAGGGTCCAAGGGGGGGGTTAGGACCAAATGGAGAAGTTAAAGGGGGGGGGGATTTAAGAGTCCCAGGGGGGCATTTAGGTACCCTGAGGGGGTATTTAGACCCTCAAGGAGGTACATAAGGGCCCCAGGGCGTATTTAGCCCCCCGGGGGGGTATTTAAAGACCATCAAAGCCAGAACCACCCCCCAAAGCAAACGGGGGGGGTATTTACCTGCATTAGAAATACATTTACCCCCGGGGGGGGGGGGGGGGATAGTTCCTACATAAATTAATTCCCCCCACCCCCCCGATTAATTATACTGGGGGGGGCTCTTACTACCCCAATAGCATCACCAAGGATTGATCTATTATCTTGGGGGGGGTGACAACAACATTTAACCCCCCCTATACAAACACACCCCCCCCACACTAACGGGGTTCAATGGCTCCTTAGAGCATGTCAAGGACCCAAGGGGGGGGGTCACTGAAGGAGCTCACCTGGGAGGCCAGGTCAGGCCATGCGGCGGGGTGGGGGTCGTGGAGGGTGACGGATTTGACCCCCCCCAGCACCAGGTTTTTGGCCACTTCCACCCCAAGGCCCCTGAGCCCTGAGACCAGGACATTGGACGTCTGCATCCGCTTCATGGCCTCATGGCCCAGCACGTACCTGGGGGGGGACGACGGACAACACACAGAAAAAGGGGTTCAGGGCACCCCCAAACCCTTATGGGGACCCCAAACCCTCAGAGGGACCCCCTAAGGGTGCCCCCAGGGGAGCTGTAATGGTTGGAAGGACTTGGGAGACCCCATATCCATAGGGATGGCTCCAATATCCCACCCCCCCCACCCCCCTCCAGGCTGTAAAGGGCCCCGAATTCATATGGACTCCCCCCATAGGGAAACCCAAGAGCAGCCTAAATCCACAGCGATATCTGCGAGCACCTATGGAACCCCCCTAAATCCATAGGAACACCCGCAGGCACGATAAAACATTCTCCAAATCCATACAGATACCCCCAAACACCTATAGAGACCCCCAAATCCATAGGAATACCCCCAAGCACCTATGGAACTCCCCCCAAATCCATAGAACACCCCCTGAAATCCATAGGAACACCCCCAGGCACTCATAAACTACCCTCCAAATCCACAGGAACACCCCCATGCACCTATAAAAGACCCTCCAAACCCATAGGGATACCCCCAAGGATCTATGGAGGCCCCCCCCAAATCCATAGGGACCCCCCCCAACTCACAGCTGGCGGGAGTAGAGCCCCTCATCAATCTCGGCTTCACCCCCGTTCTTCGCCATGCCCTGGGGGGGGACAAGGTGACAATGGCATCAGATGGGGGGGACAAGGTGACAATGGCATCAGATGGGGGGACAAGGTGACAATGGCATCAGATGGGGGGACAAGGTGACAATGGCGTCAGATGGGGAGGACAAGGTGACAATGGCATCGATAGGCGGACAAGGTGACAATGGCATTGGGGGGATGACACCCATTGGGGAACATGGGGGGGGCTGAGGGGGACACATGGGTGCCACTGGGTGCAGTGAGCTGGGGGACATCCAATGACAGTGAGGGTGCTGTGACACCACGGGAAGATGCAGGAGGTGACAATGGGTGACAATGGGGGGGCTACATTGGGGACCTCCATCAATGGGGCTCTGAGCACTGTAGGGGGGTGACAAAGGAGACAACCCCCTTGCTGAGTGGTGCTGAGCCTCACAGAGACAATGCAGACCATCCATCAGGACACCCCTATAGGTGTCTATAGGCAGCCCTATGGGTGGCAGGGGGTGACACCGGGGGGGTCACACTCACGTTGGTGGGGGTGGCGCTGGGGGACACGCTGGGGACAGGGGCACGGCTGGAGCCCGTCGGTGGCTCAGACCCGGAGATGCGGCGCTTCTTCGACAGCGGGGAGCTGGACATCTATGGGAGAGAAGCATCAGAGCACCTATATCCGTATATCCACATAGGGAGACCCTATATCCATAGGGACACCCCCCAGAACCTATGGAATCCCCTCCAAATCAAGCACCTATGCATCTCCCTTTCTCATAAGGACACCCACAAGCACTTATGGAACTATCCCCAAATACACAGAACACCCACAAGCGCCTATGGAAGCATCCCAAACCCATAGAGACACCCATAAGCACCTATGGATCCCCCCAGATCCATTGGGACACCCCCAAGCACCTGCGGAACTATCCCTAAAACCATAGTGACACCCATAAGCACCTATGGAGCTCCCCCTATCCATAGGGACACCACCATGGGGGGGGACGCAGGGGGACACCAGGGCACTCAACCCCCCCCAGGCTTAGCATGGGGCGGGTCTTTCCCAGCAGTTCCCATTAACGGGGGAGGTTCCCATTAACGAGGCTCCCATTACGACCTCCCCATTACCGGTAATGGGATTCCCGGGTTCCCATCACCGCCTGTCCCGGGGGGGGGGTGTCCGATCCCCATTCCCATTCACCGCAATGAGCCTCCCACCACCGGCAGTTCCGGGGGGGGGAACCGGGATTCCCAAACCGGGGGGGGCGTTGATCTCATTTACCGGGGCCCGGTTCCCATTACCGGGGACCCACTCCCGAGCCCCCCCCCCCATCACCTCACCTCAGGCCTCCCACAGGCGGCTCCGCACCACCCGAGGCCGGGTTCGCATTAACCGGGTCCGGGTCGCCCCCCCCATAACCCCACCCCTCCCGCCCCATCCCCTCACCCTGGAGGCCCCCCCCGGGACCCCCCCGGTCCCGGCCCTCCCCGCACCAATGATGCTGTCCAGGCCCCGCCGCCGGGTCCCGCCCGCTCCGCTCGGCTCCTCCGCGACAAGATGGCGGCGGCGGCGGCTACCCCCCGCCGCCTCCTCCCTCCTCGACCTTCGCCCCGCCCAGCGACCTTTCCTATTGGTCAGCGGCGCCCGGCGCCGCGCTCCTATTGGTTGTTTGCCTCCCGCCACCGCCCGCCTTCCACCCCGCAACAGGGAGGGATGAGGAACGGGGGGGGGGGTGCGCCCGGGCTGGCCACGCCCCCTTCCTCCTGCCGGACCCCGGATGGAGGAGGCCACGCCCACCACTCCCCGCGCGCGCGCACGCGGGGTGACGGGGGCGGGGCTTCGTGACACAGCACCGCGCGCAGGGGGGGTCTATAGGGGCCCATAGCGGCCTATAGGGTGTCTATAGCGGGGATACGGGAGCCTATAAGGGGCTATGGGGGGGATATAGGGGGTTATGGAAGCTTATAACAGCCCATAGGGTGCCTATGGGGAGGGTATAGGACTTTATAAGGTGTTACGGGTGGGCTACAGGAGCCTATGGGTGACTATAGAACCGCATAGGGTGCCTATGGGGAGGGTATAGGAGACCTTTAGCAGGTCTTAGGAGTCCATAGGAGCTTCTAGGGGGGTATAGAGAACTATAGGAGCTCATAGGGTGCTGATGGGGGCCCATAGTGGGCTATGGAGGGGCTACAGGAGGCTATGAGACCCCATAGGGTGCCTATAGGGAACCTGGAGAGAGCCATAGGGGACAATGAGGGTGGCTATAATGAGCTATGAGGAGCATGGAGGGAGGCTATAGGGGCCCGTTGGAGCCTACAGCAGGATGTTGCGGGGGGGTCAGAGCCTATGGGGGATACAAGAAGCTCTGGGGCCCCATAATGGACTCTAAGGGGCTATTGCTGGCTACAAGTGGCCGGGGCCTATGGGGACATACAGGGGCCTATAGGTAGCCAGAAGGGGTAGGGACTTGTGAGGGACCTGAGGGGGGTATAGGGGACGTATGGGGGCTGAGACAGAGACTATAGCAGCCTATAGGTCAGAGATGGGGAGCCCATAGGGGCCCAGCAGGGAGTTATAGGGGGCTGTGATGGCCCTATAGGTGCCCAAATGGACGTTATGGGGGCTACAGGGGAACTATAAGAACCTATAGGGCACTTGGGGGTGGGCACATTCAGGGACCCTATGGGGTCTGGCAGGGGGCTATAGGGACCCATGTGAGGTCTTATGGGGGCTGAGAGAGGGGTCAGGATGCTCCAAAGGGAGAGGGGGTCTTGTAGGCTATAGGGGTTATGGGCACCTATAGGGGCTATGGGCATCTATAGGGGCTATGGGCATCTATAGGGGCTATAGGGGAGGTGCTCCATGGGACCCAGTTAAGTGTTGTAGCAACCAGGCGCCGCTTCAGCCCCACGTGGTGTCGCCGCCTGATGACATCACCGCGCCGCAAGGACTCCTGGGAGTTGTAGTCCAGGAGCACTAAGACCCAAATAAAGGCGTCCCGGGGTCAAGCCGAGCCCCAGCGCTTTATTAACAGCCCCATATGGGCGGGGGGGCCCCATAGGGAACCCCATAGGGTTCTATAGGGACCCCAAAGGAGGGGGGGCTCACTCGGGGGGGGGCAGCGTGAGGCGCGCGGGGTCGTAGTAGTTGGAGTCGAGCAGCGGCAGCCCCCGGCGCTCCCGCTCCACCACCTGCAACTCGGCCTCGCGCCGGGCCCATTGCTGCAGCCTATAGGGGAAAAGAAGGGCAGGGTTAACAGCATCCCCTATAGCACCCATTGGCTCCCTATAGACCGCTATGGGACTTATGAGGAGTTTTGCATTGGTTATATACATGTGCGAGCTACTGGAGAGACCCGTATGCTCCCTAGGGACCTTCTATAGGCCCCCACATCCCTCATAGAACCCTATAGAATCCCCATCTGCTCCCCTAAAAACGCCTGTAATCTTTCTTGTGTTACCATAGCTCTCCGTACATACCATATAGAACCTGTATCGCTACCTGTAACCGCTTACAAGCGCCTACAAGCCGCTATATTCCTTATAGGCCCCTATAGAAACCCGATGGCCTCCCAAAAGCCTCTGTATCCTATAGACCCCTACAAACTTGCTCTTCCATGCTTACATCGTTCCGTATGTTCGTTTCTTATGCCCCACAAATGCTCTCCATAGGTACTGACATCCTCTTATAGGCCCCTACAGACCAGCATAGGTTCCTATAGACTCCTCCCATCCCCTTATAGGTGCCTATAAACCCCCCCAGGCCCCTAGAAACCCCTCCATCCCCCTACGAGTCCCTGTAGATTACCATAAACACCCCTATATCTTCTCATAAGCCCCCTATAGACTCCCATAGACACCCCAACATTCCCTCATAGGCGCCATATAGACCCCCACAGACCCCTATGGACCCCCCCACATCCCCTCATAGGCCCCCTATAGACCCCCACAGACCTCTATAGGCCCCCCATAACTCCTCCTCGACCCCTATAGACCCCCCCCAGCTGCCCTCCGTGTTCTCTGATAGCACTCTATAGGCCCCACACCGCCTTCCCTAGGGCCCTTATGGAGCCCCGCTCCCGCTCACCCGTAGTCGGGCATGTAATGGAGGAAGACAGAGCCGAGGACGATGGCGACGGAGATGCCGGTGAAGAAAACCGCCCGCATGTTGAGGACGTCGACGTCCGGCTCGGCCGAGAAGCCGTGGTAGTCCGGGTTCTGCCGCACCGCCATGGCTGGCACCGCCAGAGAGCCCCAATCCCCCCATCGGGCCCCAAATCCCCCCCATAGAGCCCCAAATCCCCCCCAGAGCCCCTTTTCCCTCCCTCGTCTGGCCTAGGCCACGCCCCCCCACCCACAACCACCAATCAGCGCCTGGTTCCTGCTACGCTCCGCCCCCAAGGCAGAAGCCCCGCCCCCAGGGCGGTGCTCCACACCCTCATAAGCCACGCCCACCTCAGAACCACCAATGAGAGCCTGGTTCCTGCTAAGCCCCGCCCCCAAGACGCAGGCCACGGCCCCAAGCATAGGCACCACCCCCAATGAAAGACCACGCCCCTCACTCCCAACCACCTATCAGAGCCTTGCTCATACTAAGCCCCGCCCCGAACAATGAAGCCACGCCTCCAAACAGGTCCCGCCCCCTCACAGAGGCCACGCCCATATCCGTAGGCCCCTCCCACCTACCTAAGCCCCGCCCCTAGAGCTTGGCTCCGCACCCCAACGCTCCGCCCCTTTCCAAGCCCCGCCCACCTTCCTCTGCGCCACCGCCATTGGCTCCTCCTCGTGTGCGTCAGCTCCCAGCGGCCCCCGCGGCAGCGCCACGGCCCCGGGCGTCCCCGCCGAGCGGCCCCGCGCCCCGGCCTGCAGCGCCCGCAGCGTCCTCCGCAGCGCCGCCATCTTCCCGGCGGAAGTCCCGCCCCACCGCCTCCGCCCAATCACTGAGGGCAGCAGCGGCCTCTTAACCAATCACGAGAGAGCGTTCAATTGGCTCCTCCTCTTCGCTCTCGCGCAGCCAATCATAAGCAGTCGCCGTCCACCCGCCCACTTCTGGCTCCTCCCGCGCTAGCCGCAGCCAATCAGAAGCCACAGCGGCAACGCTCCCTCCGTCTCCCCCTTCGTCCGGCCTCCTCCCCGGCGCGGACCAATGAAGAGCGGGGATGCGCTGATGGGCGGGCAGATGGACCAATGGGAGAGCGGCAGAGGCGGGCGCGGGGAGCGCGGCGGGCAGGGCGCGGAACGGCGCCGCCATTTTGCTGCTCGGGAGCGGCGGCGGCGGCGGCGCTGAGCGGAGAGGTCGGGGCCTACCGGGAGGGGCGGGGCCTACGGGAAGAAGCGGGGCTCAGCGGGACCCTCTCCGCGGTCGCTGATTGGGTAGAAGGGGATGAGGGGGCGTGGCCGGCGCGGGAGCCCTGCGGGGAGGGGCGTGGTCGCGTATGCTAATGAGGGGGCGGGGCATGACGGGAGTGTCTCATGGGGCCACGTGGCTCCCAGGTCATCCCTTTCACCTCATAAGTACCCCATAGGCCCCCCCCCAGTTCATCCCAGCCATTCACAGTGCCCCCCACCCGGGTTATCTCAGTCCCAGTCCACCCCAATTCATCCCAATAACCCCCAGTCCCCCCCAATCACGCTTCCCCCCCAGGTCCCAGCACCATGGAGTACGAACGCAGGTAAGGGGGGACCCCAAAACTGGGAACCTTGGGGGAGGGGTGGCATTTGGGGACCCCAAAGTGTGGGGGGGAAGCCCATGGGGACCCCAGGAACCACAAATGGGGACCCCCAGGGGGAGAGGAGACGTTTGGGGGGGCCCCATTGGGGTGGATGGGGCTTTGGGACCCCCAAAGCGGGTGGGGAGGGGACATTGGGGGACCCCTAAGAGGGAGGCCGCGCACATTGGGGCTGCCCATGGGGAGGACAGGCCCCTGGGGCCATTTGGAGCTCCCCCATCGGTGACTCTGGGGGGGGGGATATTTGGGCCCCCTCCCTTTATCTATTGCCCCTTCCCACAGAGGGGGCCGTGGGGACCGCACCGGCCGCTATGGGGGGGCCCCATCCTCATCCGAGGAAGGATCCCGCACCCAGCGGGACCACGACTATCGCGACATGGATTATCGCGGCTACGGGGGCCCCCCCGAGGGCCCCCCAGCATCCGGGACCTCCTCTCAGGTGGGTACCACAATGGATGCCTCCCTATGGACCATTGCATCCCCCCCCCCCCCCCAATAACGACCTGATCCCCACTTCCAGGCCTACGAGGGCTCAGAGCCCCCCCGGAAGCGGGACCCCCCCCCGGCGCCCCCGACGCTGCCGTTTGGAGCCGACGGTGATTACCGGGACCAGGATTACCGGCCCGAGGCGGCCGAGGAGGAGCCGCGCGCCAGCACCATCGTGATGCTGCGCATGCTGCCCCAGGCCGCCACCGAGAACGACGTAAGCCACGCCCCCTCCGCTAAGCCCCGCCTCCTTGGGGTGTAGAGGGTGTGCTGGCCCTTTAAATCGCCCCCCCCCCGTTGGAGTGGTGGGGATTGGCCACGCCCCCTTCGGTAAACCACGCCCTGCAGCGTGGTGGCCACGCCCCCGGGGGGAAGCCGCGCTCCATTGGCTAAACCGTGTCCTCCTTTGGCTAAGCCACGCCTCCAGCCCGTTATAGCCACGCCCCCTTCGGTAAACCAGGGTCACCCCCGCTGTGGGCACGCTCTCATTTGCATAAGCCACGCCCCTTCAATAACCCGTATCTGTTCTAGCGCAGCCGTGCTCCTTCTGTGTGACCACGCCCCCCCGCCATAGGCCACGCCCCCTCAGGGCACTCCCATTGCTTGCAATGGGGGGAGCGAGTGGGGGGATGTCCCCAGTACCGGGGTCCCCCCCCCCAGTACCGGGGTCCCCACCTTCGCCCTCTCCCCCTCAGATCCGGGCGCAGCTGCAGGCGCAGGGGGTGCAGCCCCGCGAGGTGCGGTTGATGCGCAACAAGTCCTCAGGTGAGCCTGGCCCCCCCCCCGGGCACTGCTGGGTGGGGGGCACCCATGAGCCTGGGTCCTTTATGGGGGGGCACTCATGAGCATGAGTCCTTTATTGGGGGTGGGAGTACCACAGCACCCAGGGGTGCTGGTCCCATCTGTAGGAGCACCCAGGGCTGCTGCATCAGACTTAGGGGGCACCCAAAGATACTGATCCCGTACCCAGGAGCACCCAGGGCTGCTGATCCTATCTCCATGAGCACCCAGAGCTGCTGCACCAGACTTAGGGGGCACCCAGGGGTGCTGATCCCATCCCCAGGAGCACCCAGGGGTGTCTGTTCCCACCTTAGGGGCACCCAGGGGTGCTGCACCAGCCTTTGGGGGGCACCCAGGGGTGCCCATTCTCTGCCCAGGGGCACCCAGGGGTGCTGGTCTCATCTCTAGGAGCACCCAGGGGTGCTGGTCCTGTTTTCTGGGGGCACCCAGGGGTGCTCATCCCCTCCCGAGGAGCACCCAGGGGTGCTGGAGACCTTCACAGGAGCACCCAGGGGTGCTGAGCCACAGAGAGGGGGCACCCAGGGGTGCCCACCCCATGCCCAGGAGCACCCAGGGGTGCTGAGCCATAGCCAAGGGGCACCCAGGGGTGCCAGAGCCTTCGCCAGGAGCACCCAGGGGTGCTGGTCCCATCCCTAGGGGCACCCAGGGGTGCCAGAGCCTTCTCCAGGAGCACCCAGGGGTGCTGGTCTTGTTCCCAGGAGCACCCAGGGGTGCTGAGCCATAGCTGGGGGGCACCCAGGGGTGCCCGTGTCCTACCTAGAGGGTCCCAGAAGCACCTATAGGGCCTCGTAGTGCACTGAAGGAGCCCCACAGGGGGTCAAGGAGCACCCGGAGGTGCCCGTGGGGGTCCCAGAAAGGTTCCAGGAGCACCCATGGGGGCTCTTTTTCCCCCCAGCAGTCCCAAGAGGCGCCCCAGGAGCACCCAGGAGTCCCCATTTCCACCCCAATGGGTGCCTGTACCCCACATCAGGTGCTCCCTGGGCACCCATGGGTGCCCGTTCCCTGCCAGCTGCCCGTACCCCTATTGACAGCAGTGCCAGGAGCACCCATTCACAACCCAGTGGGTTGCCAGGGGCACCCATGCACCGGGGGGGGTTGGGGGGGGGGGCACCCATGGGTGCTGTCCCTGACCCCCCCCACCCCCCCACGGGTCCGTTCCAGGTCAGAGCCGCGGCTTCGCCTTCGTGGAGTTTCACCACGTCCAGGACGCGGCGCGGTGGATGGACGCCAACCAGGTCCTTGTGCGGCACCCACGGGTGACACCGTCACGTGACAGCCACGTGTGACGCTCTCACGTGACGCGTGACACCCAGACATGGTGCTCTCGTGTGACGCTTTCACGTGACACCGACACCCATGTGTGACACCCTCATGTGACACCCACACCTGTCAGCGTCGCGTGACATTCTCATATGACACTCACGTGACACCCACACGTGATACCTACATGTGACACCCTCACGTGACACCCACACAGGATACCCACGTAGCACTCTTACATGACACCCATGTGTGACACCCACGTGTGAGACAGTCACGTGACACTTTCATGCGACACCCACACGACACCCACATGATGAGACGCTCTCACATGACACCTACGTGTGACAGCCTCACGTGACGCTGTCATGTAACACCCATGTGTGGCGTCAACACTCACGTGTGACACCCTCACGTGACACCCTCACGTGACACCCGCCTGCAAGGGCCTAGGGGGAAACCCTCATGGGAGCCCCTTGTTTGCGGCCATTGGGTGCCCTTGGGTCAGGGCCTCCCATGGGGTCCTTGTGCAGGGCCCCAGCGTGAGGCCCCATTGGGAGGCCCTGGGGCACCCCAATGGGGTGAG
This sequence comes from Psittacula echo, assembly GCF_963264785.1. Classification (NCBI taxonomy): domain Eukaryota; kingdom Metazoa; phylum Chordata; class Aves; order Psittaciformes; family Psittacidae; genus Psittacula; species Psittacula echo. Next base: position 2,004,695 of record NC_137763.1, read on the forward strand.
GGCAGCGTGGGGGTCACGTGACCCCAGTGTCCCCCACGTGGGCCATGGGGCAGCCCCATAGCGAACCCTGGTGCTCTCAGTCGCAGCCCCATAGCGAACCCTGGTGCTCCCCATGGCAGCCCCATAGCGAACCGTGGTGCTCTCAGTGGCCGCCCCATAGCGAACCCTGGTGCTCCCCATGGCAGCCCCATAGCGAACCCTGGTGCTCTCAGTGGCCGCCCCATAGCGAACCCTGGTGCTCCCCATGGCAGCCCCATAGCGAACCCTGGTGCTCCCCATGGCAGCCCCACAGCCCCATAGCCTCTTCCTATGGGTCTACGTGGGGCTGAGCCCCATAGCTCACCCTGGGACCCCCATTCCCCCCCTACAGCAAGGGCTGAGCCTGCTGGGGCACCGCGTGTCCCTGCACTACAGCGACCCCAAGCCCAAGATCAATGAGGACTGGCTCTGTGCTAAGGTGGGGGGGGGTTATGGGGGTCTGGGGGGGCTCTAAAGGGGTTTGGGGGGGTCATGGGGGGGGGTTTATGGGGGCCTGGGGGGGGATTATAGGGATCCTTGGGGCATCCTAATGTGGGTCTATGGGAGCCCTGAGGACCTCAAGGGGTTCTAAGGGGGCCTATGGGGAGTCCGGGGGGGGGTGTGGGGGTGCATTGGGGGATGTTGGGTGCTATGGGGGGTGCATTGGGGATGTTGGGTGCTATGGGGGGGTGCATTGGGGAATGTTGGGTGCTATGGGGGGGTGCATTGGGGGATGTTGGGTGCTATGGGGGGTGCATTGGGGGATGTTGGGTGCTATGGGGGGGTGCATTGGGGATGTTGGGTGCTATGGGGGGGTGCATTGGGGGTGTTGGGTGCTATGGGGGGGTGCATTGGGGGATGTTGGGTGCTATGGGGGGGTGCATTGGGGGATGTTGGGTGCTATGGGGGGCTGCATTGGGGGATGTTGGGTGCTATGGGGGGGTGCATTGGGGGATGTTGGGTGCTATGGGGGGGTGCATTGGGGGATGTTGGGTGCTATGGGGGGGTGCATTGGGGGATGTTGGGTGCTATGGGGGGGTGCATTGGGGGATGTTGGGTGCTATGGGGGGCTGCATTGGGGGATGTTGGGTGCTATGGGGGGGTGCATTGGGGATGTTGGGTGCTATGGGGGGGTGCATTGGGGGATGTTGGGTGCTATGGGGGGGTGCATTGGGGGATGTTGGGTGCTATGGGGGGTGCATTGGGGGATGTTGGGTGCTATGGGGGGGTGCATTGGGGATGTTGGGTGCTATGGGGGGGTGCATTGGGGGTGTTGGGTGCTATGGGGGGGTGCATTGGGGGATGTTGGGTGCTATGGGGGGCTGCATTGGGGGATGTTGGGTGCTATGGGGGGGTGCATTGGGGGATGTTGGGTGCTATGGGGGGGTGCGTTGGGGATGTTGGGTGCTATGGGGGGGTGCGTTGGGGATGTTGGGTGCTATGGGGGGGTGCATTGGGGGATGTTGGGTGCTATGGGGGGGATTTGGGGGTCCCATAGTGTGGGGTGCAGAACTTCAAGCGCCGGGAGAAGTGCTTCAAGTGCGGGGTCCCCAAAGCCGGTGAGTTACCCAAAACCCCCTGATTTCGCCCCAAAACCTCCCTCCCCCTTTTCAGACACCCGGTTTTGGGTGAACCCCCCCGATTTTGGGGTGAAACCCCCCGATTTTGGGGTTCTCCCTCTAACCTGGGGGGTTTCAATGTGCTCTTGGGCTGCAGAAGGAGAACAACGGGGCCCGGGGGGGCCACGACCGGAGCTGGGGCCTGGCGGAGGGGGGGGGCTGCTGCCGCTGCCCCAACCCTATGGACCTGCTATGGGGGGGACCGCCGGGGGGGGGTCCCATGGTGGGACCGAGCCTGGAGCTGACAATGCCAATGACAGTGAGTGGGGGGGGGGGGTCCTAGGGGGGGTTATGGGGGGCTTATGGGTGCCTAAGGGGGGATTATGGGGGTCTAAAGGGGGGTTATGGGGGTCCAAGGAGGTTTTATAGTGGTTGGGGGGGGTTATGGGGGTCCCAGAGGTGTTACAGGTGTCCACTGGTGTGTTACGGGTGTCCAGTGGGGGGCTCTATGGGGTGTTCTATGGGGCCCTCTGTGGGGCGTTCTATGGGGCGCTCTATGGGGCGCTTTATGGGGTGTTTTATGGGGTGTTCTGTAAGGCGCTCTATGAGGTGCTCAATGGGGTTGTCAATGGGGTCCTCTATGGGATGCTTTATGGGGTCTTCTGTGGGATGCTCTACAGGGTGTTCTATGGGGCGCTCGATGGGGCGCTCTATGGGATGCTCAATGAGGTGCTCTATGGGGTGTTCTATGGGGCGCTCTATGGGGTGCTCTATGGGGTGCTCTATGGGATGCTCAATGAGGTGCTCTATGGGGTGCTCTATGGGATGCTTTATGAGATGCTCTATGGAGCGCTATATGGGTTGCTCTATGGGGCGTTCTATGGGGCGTTCTATGGGGCGCTCTATGGGATGCTCTATGGGATGCTCTATGGGATGCTCTATGGGGTGCTCTATGGGGTGCTCTATGGCATGCTCTATGGGGTGCTTTATGGGATGCTCTATGGGATGCTCTATGGGGTGCTCTATGGGATGCTCTATGGGATGCTCTATGGGGTGCTCTATGGGGTGCTCTATGGCATGCTCTATGGGGTGCTTTATGGGATGCTCTATGGGATGCTCTATGGGATGCTCTATGGGATGCTCTATGGGATGCTCTATGGGGCGCTCTATGGGATGCTCTATGAGATGCTCTATGGGGCGCTCTATGGGGCGCTCTATGAGATGCTCTATGGGATGCTCTATGGGGTGCTTTATGGGGTGCTCTATGAGATGCTCTATGGGGCGCTCTATGGGGCGCTCTATGGGTCCCAGCCTCCCCCGTTGCTCTCCCCCCCCAGCCATCATCCTGCGGAACCTGCACCCCCAGAGCAGCCTGGAGTCCATCCTGACCGCCCTGGCCCCCTTCGCCGCCCTCTCGGCCGCCAACGTCCGCGTCATCAAGGACCGGCAGACCCAGCTCAACCGCGGCTTCGCCTTCGTCCAGCTCAGCACCATCGTGGTGGGTGCTCAGGACCCTCTGTGGTGCCAGCTCCATTACTGGGGGGGGGTGGGGGGTGTGTACCTGGAGACCCCCCCCCAAACGCCTTGCTCTGGTTGGGGGGTGCCCCATAGGAAGCCTCGCAGCTGCTGCAGATGCTGCAGGCCCTGCACCCCCCCCTGCACATCGACGGCAAGAGCATCAACGTGGAGTTCGCCAAAGGCTCCAAGCGGTGAGGCCACGCCCCCTTCAGGCCACGCCCCCATCAAGCTCCTCCCCTCAAGCCCCATCCCCTTAGGCCATGCCCCCCTTAGGCCACGCCCTCTTAAGCGGCTCCCTGCCTTAAGCCCCGACCTTTTAAGCCACGCCCCCTTTATGCCACGCCCCATACATGCCACGCCCCCTTCAGCTCCATCCCCTTAGGCTATTCTGCCTTTAAGCTCCACCCCTCATTAAGCCCTATCCCTTTAGGCCATGCCCCCTTTAGGTAACGCCCCCTTAAGCTCTGCGCATCCTTAGGCCCCACCCCTTTAGGCCACACACCCTTTAGACTCCACCCCTCCTTAAGCCCCACCCATTTATGCCATGCTCCTTTAGGCCATGCCCCATAAGCCCCTCCCATCCCTGAGCCACCTTCCCTTAGACCCTGCCCCCTTAAGCTCCTCCCCTCCTTAAGCCCCATCCTTTTAGGCCATGCCCTCTTGGTGCTCCACCCTCTTTAAGCCTCGCCCCTTTAGGCCACTCCCCCTTTAGGCTCTACCCAGCCCTCTGCCCTAAGCCACGCCCACAATCCTTAGGCCACACCCCCACCAAGGCTCAGCCTATAGAATGGCGGTAAGGGTACACTCAGGCCCCACCCCCTGCCCCTTAGCCCCGCCTATAACCCCACTAAGCTCCGCCCACAGACAACCCCAGCCAATGGTCCCGCCCCTCCCCACAAGCCCCGCCCACTGCCGTTTATCCCCGCCCACCGCACTAAACCCCGCCCCCCGTCCCTGGCCCCGCCCCCTGCAGCGAGGCCCCGCCCCTGAGCCGAGGCCATGACCCCGCCCCCAGGGAGGTGCAGGGGGCGGGGCCAGGAGAGGGCCCCCCCCGCGCCAGCGCCGCCTCCGTCGCCTCGACCGCCATCGCCGCTGCCCAATGGGCGCTCTCCCAGGTGGGCGGGGCTGAGGGGAGGGGCGGGGCTTGAAGGGAGGGGTGTGTCTTGACGCCCTTATAAGGGAGAGGTGTGGATGCGGGGTGGGCGGAGTTAATGGGAAGAGGGCGGGCTTGACAAGGGGGCGTGTCCTGACATGGCCCCGCCCCTTCCCGCAGGCCGCCCCTGGCTCTGACACCACGTGGGCCGGGGGGGAGGAGCCTCCCGGCGACTTCAGCAGCTTCTACCAATCAGAGGAGACCTTCAGCGGCCCCGCCCCTTCCCTCTATGGCTCCGCCTATGTCAAGGGCTCCGCGGCCCCGCCCCCTGGCCCCACCCACTCCGGCCCCACCCCTCCCAAAGCTGATGGCCCCGCCCCTGGTGAGTGCTCCCCCCTCCATAGGACCCCATTGTGTGGGGCACCCCATAGCGGGGACCCCCAAGTGTGGGGCTCAGTGGGGGGGGGCAGTGCCTTATATTAACACTTGAACCCCCCCCCAGGTGTGGAGGAGCCGCCAGTGCTGAGCCTCGACCACACAGCGGGGGGGGGCCCCTTCTCCCGCCCCCCCCAAGGGGCCCCCTCTTATCCCCCGCCCACTGCTGAGACCCCCAATGCCCCCCCCCAGGGTGCCCCCCCCCAGGTATGTATAAGGGGGGAGATGGGGGGTGGGCACCCATAAAGATGGGGTGGTTTGGGGGGGCGGGGTCACGGGCCATAGTGGGGGTCAATGGGGGGGGTATGTTGGGGTCGCTGGGATAATGTTGGGGGGGGGCCCAAAATGAGGGGGGGGAGAAGGTTGGGGGGGGCAAAATGTGGGGAGGAAATGGAGGGCCTCATAAGTTGCGGGGGGGACCCCAAATGCTTGGGGGGGGGTGATGATAAGAGGTGGGGGAGGCCGTAAAACGGGGGGGGAGCAACAATGGTGGCTTATGGGGTGATTGGGGGGGGTTTGGGGGTTCCGGGGGGTAATTAAGGGTGCATCCCCCCCCCCCAGGCTTATACAGGGCCCCTCAAGGCTGAGACCCCCACCCCGGCCCCCAGCGGGCCCCCCCCCGCCGCCCCCCCCAGCTCTGAGCCCTATGGGCAGTACCGTGAGTAATGGGGAGGGGAGGGAATTGGGGGGGGGGGGTGTCTATAGGGGGTTATGGGGGGGCTACTGAGGGGGGTTGAATGGGATCTTATAGAGGGATCTAAGGGGGATCCATCCTTTATTGGGGTGGGGGGGTCCCAGAGTTTGGGAGGGCCCCCAATATATGGGGCCCCCCCCCCCATGATCCCCTTCCCCCCCCCATAGCGGTCCCTGATGTCTCCACCTATCAATACGATGAGACCTCGGGTTATTACTATGACCCCCTCACCGGGCTCTATTACGACCCCCACTCCCAGGTGGGTGCTTTTGGGGTGCAAAGAGGGGGGGGGACAGGGCCCCCCCACCCCCCATGGGGCAGAACTGGGGCCAAACGCTGCAGGTTTGGGGTCTGAAAAGGTTTTGGGGTGAAAAACAGGGGTTTTGGGGCTTTAAAAGGGGTTGGGGTGGGGGAGGAAGGAACCATTTTGGGGGCTGGGGGGGGCGATTCTGGCATCTCTGGGGTGGGGAGGAACCATTTAGGGGTCCATGGGGGGGATTCTGGAGTCCCTGGGGTGGGTTTTGGGGTGGGAAGGGACCATTTAGGGCTCTATGGGTGGGATTTGGGGTTCATTGCAGTGCATGGGGGGGTATTTTGGGGTGCCCCCCACCCTGACCCCCCCCCATCAGTACTATTACGATGCCGGAGCGGGGCAGTACCTGTATTGGGATGGGGAGCGCCGCACGTACCTGGCGGCCCCCCCTGCCGAGCCCCCCCCCGGCCCCCCCGGCCCCCCCAAAGAGCCCAAGGACAAGAAGGAGAAGCACAAGACCAAGACAGCTCAGCAGGTGAGCACCCATGGGTGCTGCCCCCCCATCCCCCCAAAAGCACCCATGGGGGGGGCTCAGCACCCCATTATCATGGGACACCCCCCCCCCAGAACCCAGTAGGATCCTATGGGTGAAAATGATACTTGGGGGTTGGCATAGAGAACAATAGCACCCATGGGTGCTTATAGATCCCCAGGAGCACCCATGGACCCCAATGGGTCCCCATTCATCCTAATAGCACCCATGGGTTCCCTTAGGCACCAGTAGTTCCCATGCGTCCCCGTGTACCCCATTAACACCCATTGGGCCCCCCTGCGCCCTAGCAGCACCCATGGGTTTCCATCGACCCAATAGCACCCATGGGTGCCCAGTAACCCCTGTGGGTCCTCATCTACCCCAATAGCACCCATGGGCTCCACATCCAACCCAATAGCACCCATGGGTGCTCAGTAACGCATGTGGGTCCTCATCTACCCCAACAACACCCATGGTTCCACAGCCAGTCCAATAGCACCCATGGGTGCCCAGCAGCCCCTATGGGTCCTCATCTACCCCAGTAGCACCCATGGGTGCCCAGCGACCTTGTTGGCTCTCATGTACCCCAATAGCATCCATGGTTCCTCATCCAACCCAATAGCACCCATGGGTGCCCAGTAACCCCTGTGTGTCCTTCTCTACCCCAATAGCACCCATGGGTGCCCAATAACCCCTATGTGTCCTCAGCTACGTCAATAGCACCCATGGGTGCCCAGCAGCCCCCATGGTTCCACATCCCCCCCCAATAGCACCCATGGGTGCCCAGAAGCCCGCATGGTTCCACATCCCCCCCAATGGCACCCATGGGTGCCCAGCAGCCCGCATGGTTCCACATCCCCCCCAATAGCACCCATGGGTGCCCAGCAGCCTGCATGGTTCCACATCCCCCCCAATAGCACCCATGGGTGCCCAGCAGCCTCCATGGTTCCACATCCCCCCCAGTAGCACCCATGGGTGCCCAGCAGCCCGCATGGTTCCACATCCCCCCCAATAGCACCCATGGGTGCCCAGCAGCCCGCATGGTTCCACTTCCCTCCCAATAGCACCCATGGGTGCCCAGCAGCCCCCATGGTTCCACATCCCCCCCAGTAGCACCCATGGGTGCCCCCCCACCCTGACCCCCCCTTGGGTGCTCAGATCGCCAAGGACATGGAGCGCTGGGCGCGCAGCCTCAACAAGCAGCGGGAGAGCGGGCGCAGCGCGGGGCCCCCCCCGCCCCCCCGCGAGGACGAGCGGCGCGAGGCGGCCGCCGCCGATGCCGGATACGCGATCCTGGAGAAGAAGGTGCACCCATGGGTGCTGGGGGGGTATGGGTGCTATGGGGGGGGTGGTATAGAGAGTATGGATGCTATAGGGAGTATGGATGCTATAGGGGCTATGGGTCCTATAGGGAATATGGGTGCTATAGGGAGTATGGGTGCTATAGGGTTTTGTGGGTGCTGTAAGCGGTATGGGTGCTGTAAGGGGGGTGGGTGCTATAGAGGGAACGGATGGTATAGAGAGTATGGATACTGAAGGGAGTAGGGATGCTGTAGGAAGTATGGATGCTATAGGGGCTATAGATGCTATAGGGGATGTGCATGGTATAGAGAGTATGGGTGCTACAGGGGGTGTGGGTGCTATAAGAGGTATGGGTGCTATGGGCAATATGGGTGTTATAGGAGATATGGGTGCTATAGTGTGGGACAGGTGCTATAGGGGGTATGGGTCCTATAGGGGATATAGGTGCTGGGAAGTGTGGGTGCCGTAGGGGGATATGGGTGCCATAGGGAGTGTGGGTGCTACAGGGGGTATGGGTGCTGGGGAGGGTATGAGTGCCGTAGCGGGAAATGGGTGTCATAGTGGGTATAGGTGCTATACGGGGTATGGGTGCTATGGGAGATATGGGTGTCATAGTGGATATGGGTGCTGGGGGCAGTATTGGTGCTATGGGCATTATGGGTGCTGGAGGGGATATGGGTGCTATAGGAGGTATGGGTGCTATAGTGGGTATGGATGCTGGGGGGTGTGGGTGCCATAGGGGGTATGGGTGTCATAGTGGGTATGGGTGCTGGGGGGGGTATGGGTACCACAGGAGGCAATGGGTGCCATAGGGGATATGGGTGCTGGGGGGTAATGGGTACTGGAGGGGATATGGGTGCTGGGGGGATATGGTTGCCATAGGGGATATGGGTGCTGGGGGGGTAGGGATGCTGGGGGGGAATGGGTGCCATAGGGGTATGGGTGCTGGGGTTGCAATTGGTGTTGTGGTGGGATATGTGTGACATAGGATGGGGGGGCTATGGGTGCTGGTAATGGGATGCTATGGGTGCTATGGAATGTAGAAGGGCGCTATGGGTGCTGTTAATGGGGTGGTATGTGTGGCATGGGGGCTATGGGTGCCGGTAATGAGTGCTGTGGGTGCCATAGCATGCAGTGGGGGCCTATGGGTGCTGGTAAGGGATGCTCTGAGTGGCATAGGATGGGAGGGGTATGAGTGCTTGTAATGGGTGCTATGGGTGCCATAGGGTGCACTGGGGAGCTATAGCAGGGGAAGCAGTGGGTGCTGCCCATAGGAGAGCAATGGGGCTACAAGAAGCACCCCATATCCCCCACCAGCACCCATGGGTGCCCCCTAACCCTGACCCTTCCCCACCCAGGGTGCTCTGGCCGAGCGGCAGCACCCACCCATTGAGCTGCCCAAGCTGGCGAGTGACGAGCGGCTGGTGAGCCCCCACCCATGGGTGCCCCCCCATTGGTCCCCCCCATTGACTCCCCCCACATTGCTTCCCCCCCGTTGCTTCTCTCTCCATTGCTTCCCTCCATTGATTCCCCCCCCCATTGATTCTCCCCCATTGGTCCTCCCCATTGATGCCCCCCTGTTGCTTCCCCCCCATTGCTTCCCCCCCCGCCCCTTGCTTCCCTCACATGATCCCCCCCCATTGGTTCCCCCCCTTGGTTCTTCCCCATTGGTTCCCCCCCCATCGACGCCCTCCCATTGCTTCCCCCCCATCGATGCCCTCCCATTGGTTCCCCCCCATTGACGCCCTCCCATTGGTTCCCCCCCATTGACGCCCTCCCATTGCTTCCCCCCCATCGATGCCCTCCCATTGCTTCCCCCCCATCGACGCCCTCCCATTGGTTCCCCCCCATTGACGCCCTCCCATTGGTTCCCCCCCATCGACGCCCTCCCATTGCTTCCCCCCCATTGATGCCCTCCCATTGCTTCCCCCCCATTGACGCCCTCCCATTGGTTCCCCCCCATTGACGCCCTCCCATTGCTTCCCCCCCATCGATGCCCTCCCATTGGTTCCCCCCCATTGACGCCCTCTCATTGGTTCCCCCTCCCCATCGACGCCCTCCCATTGGTTCCCCCTCCCCATCGATGCCCTCCCATTGGTTCCCCCTCCCCATCGACGCCCTCCCATTGGTTCCCCCCCTCCGCAGAGCCCCCCCCGCGGGCTCGTGGCCGCCTACAGCGGGGAGAGCGAGAGCGAGGAGGAGGCGGAGCGGGGGGCGGAGCGCGCGGCCGAGGCGCTCACTGATTGGCTGAAGCTCGCGTGCCTGCTCTGCCGCCGCCAGTTCCCGAGCCGCGAGGCGCTGCTGCGGCACCAGCAGCTGTCGGGGCTGCACAAGGTGGGGGGGGGGAATGGGAGGGACCATTCGTGATCGGGGGGGGGGGGGGGGGGGGAGGAGAGCGCCTGGTGTCCAATGGGGAGCCCCTCGTATGGGGGGACCCCCTTTGCTCAATGGGCACCTCTTGGTGTCTATTGGGGAGCCCTTTGTGTAGTGGGGATCCCTTTGCTCAATGGGGACCTCTTGGTGTCCAATGGGAGCGCCTTGTGTCTATTGGGGACCCCCTTTGCTCAATGGGGACCTTTTTGTGTCTATTGGGGAGCCCTTTGTATTGGGGGGACTCCTTGTGTCTATCGGGGACCCCGTTGTGTCCATTGGGGAGCCCCTTGTATAGTGGGGATCCCTTTGCCCAATGGGGACCTCTTGGTGTCCAATGGGGAGCCCCTTGTATGGTGGGAATCCGTTCGCTCAGTGAAGACCTCTTTGTGTCCAAGGGGGAGCCCTTTGTATGGGGGGGACCCCCTTTGCTCAATGGGGACCTCTTTGTGTCTATTGGGGACCCCTTTGTATACATTGGGGATGCCTTTATATTGGGGGGGACGCCTTGTGTCTATCGGGGACCCCATTGTGTCCATTGGGGAGCCTTTTGTATAGTGGGGATCCCTTTGCCCAATGGGGACCTCTTGGTGTCCAAGGGGAGCGCCTTGTGCCTATTGGGGACCCCCTTGTGTCCAAGGGGGAGCCCTTTGTATGGGGGGGACCCCCTTTGCTCAATGGGGACCTCTTTGTATCCATTGGGGACTGCTTTGTATGGGGGGGTCCCCTTGTGTCTAGTGGGGACCCTGTTGTATAGTGGGGACCCTGTGCCCATTGGGGACCCCTTTGTGTCCATTGGGGAGACCCTGAACCTTGGGGAGCAACCCCAAGGGGTCGGGGGGACTCCCCTCAATGGGTGCTGGGGCTCTCCCAAGGCCCCACATTGAAGCCTTGGGGCCCACATGGTATTGGGGACCCCTCAGCAGGGCAATGGGGAGGTTTTGGGGGTGTCCCCCCCCCATTAACAGTGTTTGTTGTGTCCCCCCATAGCAAAACCTGGAGCTGCAGCGCCGGAATCACCCCCCCCCTTCTGAGGGGCTGGACCGGGGCGACATGGAGGTGGGTGGGGGGCACCCATGGGTGCTGTGGGGCACCTATGGGGGTTACCTATGGGTGCTGATGGCAGCCATGGGTGCCGCTCCCCCACCCCAGATGAAGTACCGGGACCGGGCAGCCGAACGCCGGGAGAAACAGGGGGGGCCCGACCCCCCCGAGCCCAAACGGCGCAAGTTTGGGGGACCCCCCCCAACCTCTGTGTGAGCACCCAGTGACCCCCCCATAACCGAGGGTGCCCCAAAAGTGGGTGCTATGGGGTGGGGGGACCCCCGAAGTGGGTGCTATGGGGTGGGGGGACCCTAAAAGTGGGTGCTATGGGATGGGGGGACCTCAAAAGTGGGTGCTGGGAGCCCCAAAAGTGACTGTTATGGGGTGGGGGGACCCCAAAAGTGGGTGCTGGGAGCCCCCAGAGTGGGTGCTATGGGGTGGTGGGACCCTAAAAGTGGGTGCTATGGAATGGGGGAGCCCCTAAGTGGGTGCTATGGGGTGACCCTGGGGTGTTGCAGAGAGGGGGACGGGTCCCTGCCCCGCGAGGCCACCCTTGGGTGCCGGATGCTGCAGGCAATGGGCTGGAAGGAGGGGAGCGGCCTGGGCCGACGGCGCCCGGAGGTGACCCTGGGGGACATGGGGGGGGTCATAGGGACATGGGGGGGGACCATGGAGGGACGGGGGGGGGGGCATGGGGTGGGTGTGGGGTCATGGGAGTCCATGGGGGGGGCCATGGGGGGACGTAGGGGAACACGAAGGGAGCCATAGGGTGGATGTTGCGCCATGGGGTCATGTGGGGATATGGGGGGGACCATGGGGTCATGTGTGGCCGTGGGGGGGGAGTCATGTGAGGACGGGGAGGGAGTCATAGGGTGGATGGGGGGGTCTCATATGGAGACATGAGGACATGGGGGGGGGCCGTTGATGTCTCATGTGATCACGTGGGGGGAAGGGGGGGGGGGGCGTGCCTGACCTCACGTGACCCCATTGCCCCTCCCCTCCCCCCCCAGGCTCCGACCCGGCCCCGCCCCGGGGGGGTGACGCGTTTCAGCGAAGGACCCTGAGCCCCGCCCCCCCCCCCCGAGGCCACGCCCCCCTGGGGTTTCCCAATGACCCCAATGGGAGGGGTGGGGGGAAGCCCCCGTTTGGCCCCGCCCCCCCGGCGGTGGCCCCTTCCCCTTCCCCCCCCCCGACCCCCCCCACTTCGCGGTTTTGGGGCTTTTTGTTGTGTTTTGACGTTTTTTTTTCAATAAAAAGTTGAAAAAAGGAGAAAATTGGGGGGGGGTTGGAAGGGGGGGAGGGGCCGGACCCCCCTTTTGGGGGATGGGCTGGGAGGGGGGAGGGGCAGGTTTCACCCTGACCATTGTGGCTCCCCCCCCCTCCCCCCACTTCCCCTGGACGGGGGCCTCGCCCCTCCCCCCACTTCCCCTTGGCCCCAATAGAGCCGGGGGGGGAGGGGAGGGGCCAAGTTCCCCCCCCTTCCCCCCCTCCCATGGCGTGTACGGGGCTGCTGCGGCTGCTGCTCTGGGCTGGGCTGGGGGCCTCTGCTGGTACTGGGAGCACTGGGATATACTGGGAGCAATGGGAGGGGATGGGGATTGTGGGGGGGGTTGGGGTATTGGGGTCAATGGGAGGAGATGGGGAGTGAGGGGGGTGTGGGTACTGGGAGCACTGGGATATACTGGGAGCAATGGGAGGGGATGGGGATTGTGGGGGGGGTTGGGGTATTGGGGTCAATGGGAGGAGATGGGGAGTGAGGGGGGTGTGGGTACTGGGAGCACTGGGATATACTGGGAGCAATGGGAGGGGATGGGGATTGTGGGGGGGGTTGGGGTATTGGGAGCACTTGGGGATACTGGAAGCAATGGGAGGGATTGGGGGGGCTGAGGCAGAGGGTTTTGAGGTACTGGGAGCAATGGGAGGGATACTGGGAGCAATGGGAGGGGATAGGGGGGTTGGGGTGCTGGGAGCACTGGGATATACTGGGAGCAATGGGAGGCGATGGGTTTGGGGTACTGGAAGTAATGGGGGGATACTGGGAGCAATGGAAAGGGTTGTGGGGGTTTGGGAGGACTGGGAGCACTGGGGGGGCTGAGGACGGGGGGGTTTGAGGTACTGGGAGCAATGGGAGGGGATAGGGAGCTGAAGGGGGAAGGACTGGGAGCACTGGGAGGGATACGGGGAGCAATGGGATGGAATGGGAGGAAGAGGAGGGGGGGTTGGGGTACTGGGTTGGGGGGGACAGGATTAAGCCCCCCCGTGACCACACACACACACACACACACCCCCCCCAGGGGCCACGCCCGTCTGGTGCTTCTCCCGATTGGAGGAGGACGCGGGGGGCGGGGCCTGCGCCGAGCTGCTGAGCGAGGAGCGCGTCCCATTGGCTGACTGCTGCCTCAACCCCGCCTATGGCTACAAGCTCCGCCCACAAGGCCACTGCCACACCTGCCGGTCAGCCCCGCCCACAGCCGGGGCCACGCCCACAATGAGGCTCCTCTGTCATGGGGCCCACACCCACTCCATTAAGCTCCGCCCACTTTCACCACGCCCATTTCAGGCCCTGCCCATCCCCTTTACACCCTGCTTAGGTGGCACCTGCTACCATTGGGTGCCATTGGGTACCGTTGGGTGCCACTGGGTGATGCTGGGTGCATTGGGTGCCATTGGGTGATGCTGGGTCCATTGGGTGCCACTGGGTGATGCTGGGTCCATTGGGTGCCACTGGGTGATGCTGGGTGCATTGGGTGCCATTGGGTACCATTGGGTGCCATTGGGTGCCATTGGGTACCATTGGGTGCCATTGGGTGCCCTCTCGACCCCATATCCCAGGCAGGGCTCCTGGGGGCCCTGGGGGCCCTGGACCAGCTGCTCCGTGACCTGCGGGGAGGGGACCCAGCGCCGGGGCCGGAGCCGCAGCCCCACTGGGGATGAGGACCCAAGGGACTGGGAGCTGCGAGCGTGCGAGCTGCCCTGCTGCCCCGGTGCGATGGGGGGACATGGGGGGGACATGGGGGACATGGGGGGGACATTGGGGACATGGGGGACATGGGGGGGACATTGGGCACATGGGGGACATGGGGGACATGGGGGGGACATTGGGGACATGGGGGACATGGGGGACATGGGGGGGACATTGGGGACATGGGGGACATGGGGGGGACATTGGGGACATGGGGGACATGGGGGACATGGGGGGGACATTGGGGACATGGGGGACATGGGGGACATGGGGGTACATGGGGGACATGGGGGGGACATTGGGGACATGGGGGACATGGGGGACATGGGGGGGACATTGGGGCCATGGGGGACATGGGGCCATGGGGGGGACATTGGGGACATGGGGGACATGGGGGACATGGGGGACATGGGGGACATGGGGGGGACATGGGGGACATGGGGGACATGGGGGGGACATGGGGGACATGGGGGGGACATTGGAGACATGGGGGACATGAGGGACATTGGGGAAATGGGGGGGACATGGGGGACATGGAGGGGGGGCACATGAGGGTGATCCCACACTGACCCCTGCCCCCCCCGCAGAGCCGGGGGGCTGGAGCCCGTGGTCGCCGTGGGGCAGCTGCTCCGTGACGTGTGGGGCAGGGACGCAGGGGCGGAGCCGGGCCTGCGCTGACCCCGCCCCCCGGTGCGGGGGGGGCTGCGGCCCCGGGGAGGCCGAGGAGAGGAGGGGGTGCGAGGGGAGGACCCCCAAGTGTCCTGGTGAGGGGGGGTGATGGGGGGGGAGGAGGAGGAAGGGGAATGGGTGGGATGGGGATGATGGGGGATGGGGAGAGGGGGTGGGGATGATGATGGGGGGGATGAAGAGGGACAAGAGGAAGGCTCGGGGGGGTCGTGGTGGGATGATGATGAATGGGGGGGATGATAATGAATGGGGAAGGGGAGATGATGATGCATGGGGATGATGATCAATGAGGAGGAGGATGATGATGAATGGGGGGATGATGGTCAGTGCGGGGGATGATAATCAATGGGGGATGATGATGATCAATGGGGAGATGACGATGGATGGGGGGGGAGATGATGAATGGGGAGGGGGATGATGACGAATGGGGGGGACGATGATGATGAATGGGGATGGTGATGATCAATGAGGAGGAGGAGGAGGATGAATGGGGGGGATGATGATCAATTATGGGGGATAATGATGATCAATGGGGGATGATGATCAATGGGGGATGATGATCAATTGGGGATGATGATCAATGGGGGGGATGATGATCAATGGGGGATGATGATCAATGGGGGATGATGATCAATGGGGGGGCGGGGGATGACGATGCCCTCCCGCAGTGGGGGGCTCGTGGGGCCCATGGGGCCCATGGGGCAGCTGCAGCGGCTCCTGCCGGGGGTCGGGGCGGAGCCCGGGCCGCAGCCGCAGCCGCCGCTGTGATTCGCCACCGCCCTCAACGGAGCCCCCGGGAGCCGCTTGCGCCGGAGCCGGCACCGAGACCGAGCCGTGCCCGGGACTGCGGCCGTGCCCGGGTGAGGTGGGCGGGGCTTACGGGGTGGGCGGGGGGCTTATAAACGGGGGGGCGTGGCCACCTCGCCTTGACCCCGCCCCCTTCCTCACCTCCCTATAGAGGACGGCGCCTGGGGGGCGTGGTCGGAGGCCGCGCCCTGCGCGGTGACGTGCGGGCTGGGCGTGGTCACGCTGCGGCGCGCCTGCGACGCCCCGCCCCCTCGGCACGGCGGCCGCGGTTGCCAAGGCAACAGCACCCGGCGCGCGCTCTGCGGCCCCCACGGGGCCTGCCCTGGTGAGAGAGGGGGCGTGGCCTATGCAGGGGGCGTGGCCTATGGAGGGGCGGGGCTTGGCACTGGGAGCAGAGGGAGCATCTCCTAAGGCCCATAATGGGACCTATAGATGGCTGCTATGGGGCACCCATAGAGCACCCCCTTCACTATAGGGCCCTATGATGGTGCCCCCCAAGTGTGGGTCTGGGGGGGGTGTTATGGGGTGCCTGATGCTGTCCCCCCCGCCCATAGAGGTGCAGCACTGGGGGCCATGGGGCACGTGGACCCCCTGCGAGCAGCGGCCGTGGGGTGCAATGAGCTGCCAGGCCATGGTGGGGCGGCAGCGGCGGACGCGGCAATGTGTGGGGCTCAGGGCTGGGGGCCCCCCCTGCCCCATAGAGGATGGGATCAGCACCATCCAGCTCCGTGCCTGCTACAACATCCAGCACTGCCTCCGTGAGTGACTGCCCTATAGCGCCCATAGCTGCCCCACACCACCCTAGAGCGCCCCAGAGCCACCCTATGGAACCCTATAGATGCCCTATAGCTGCCTTATAGGGCTCTACAGGTGCCCTATGGCACCCTGGAGCTTCCTAAGACGCCCCAACAGCCCTCTCTAACCACCCTATAGCACCTTATAGCCACCCCATAGGGACCTATAGAGGCTCCATAGGACTCTATGGCCAGTCCATAGGTTCCCCCAGGCCCTCTGCCCCATAGGCATCCCATAATTGCCAGCCTTGTGTCCCCAGTGCCTGGGAACTGGTCAGACTGGAGCGCATGGGGCCTCTGCACCCCCCCATGTGGGGCCAGCCCCACACGGAAGCGCATCCGGGAATGCCAGCCCACGTACCCCCCCTATCCGTGCGTATAGGAGCTGGGGAGTCTATAGGGTCAATGGGGGGGTTCTATGGGGTCAATGAGGGCTCTGTGGGGTCAATGGGGGCTCTATGGTGTCAATGAGGGGGTCTATGGGGTCAATGGGGTCTCTATGGGGTTAATGGGGTGGTCTATGGGGTCAATGGAGGCTCCATAGGATCAATGGGTCTCTATGGTGTCAATGGGGTCTCTATAGGGTCAATTGGTCTCTATGGGTTCAATGAGGGCTCTGTGGGGTCAATGGGGGCTCTATGGGGTCAATGGAGGTTCTATAGGATCAATGGGTCTCTATGGTGTCAATGGGGTCTCTATAGGGTCAATTGGTCTCTATGGGTTCAATGAGGGCTCTGTGGGGTCAATGGGGGCTCTATGGGGTCAATGTGGTCTCTATAGGGTCAATGGGTCTCCATGGGGTCAATGGGTCTCTATGGGGTCAATGGGGGCTCCATGGGGTCAATGTGGTCTCTATAGGGTCAATGGGTCTCCATGGGGTCAATGAGGTCTCTACAGGATCAGTGGGGTCTCAATGGGGTCAATGGGAGTTCTGTGGTGTCAGTGGTGGCTCTATGGGTTCAATGAGGGCTCTATGGGGTCCATGGGGGCTCAATGGGTCTCTATAGGGTCAATGGGTCTCTATGGGGTCAACGGGTCCCTATAGGGTCAATGGGGGGTCCCTATAGGCCCACAGTGACCCCGCTGGGCTCCGCCATCCCCGTCAACGTCACCTTCTGGGGGGCGCCGCGGCCGCGCTGCCCCCTGCTGGACGGGCGGCCCCTGCGGGTGGAGGAGGCGCGGCCCTGCCTGCACGTGCGGCCCTGCCCCGCCCCCCACGGTCAGCACGGGGGGGGAGGGGTCTCCTATGGGGGGGGAGGGGGTGGGGGTCCCTATGGGGGGGAGGGGGTGGGCTCATATTGGGAGGGAGGGGGCAGGGTGCGGGGCCCCCTGTGGGGGGAGGGGAAAGCTGTGGTGGCCCCTATAGGGGGGAGGGGGAACATGCGGGGTCCCCTATGGGGGGAGGGGAAAGATACGGGGTTACCTCTAGGGGGGAGGGGCAGGATGTGGGGTTTCCTATGGGGGGGGAGGGGCGGATTGCAGCGTCCCCTATTGGGGAGGGGGGGGGTCTCATGGACCCCCCCATTAACCCCCTGCCCCTCCCCCACCAGAGGACTGATGCTCCCGATGACGTCGCGGGACCCCCCCCCCCTCCCCGAGAGCCCCCCTCCCCCCCGCAATAAACACCCTGCAGATGACGCGACCCCGGAGTGTCCAATAGGAGGGGGTGGATGGGGGATGACGTCACCCGCCCCACCCCGCTTGGCCCCGCCCCTTTGCCTCTGCAGAGCCGCGGGCGGAGCGGCCGCTGACGTCACCCTCTTGGCCCCGCCCCCTCAGCGGCTTCTTCAATGGGGAGGGGGCGGGACCGGAAGTAAGCGCGCGGGAGGGGGCGGGGCGCTGCCGCCCTGGGGATGCTGTAGCCGGATCTATAGGGGCTCCTATAGGGCATCCATAGGGCACCTATAGGGGATCCCTGCAGGGCCACCCTTCCCCCCCCATAGACCCCACCCACAGAGCGGCTCCTTCCCATATAGCCCCCCATCCCCTATAGCCCCCGTCACCTCCTATAGCCACTCCATCCCCTATAGCTCCCCCCCATAGCTCCCTTCTCCTGTAGCCCCCCCAACCTTATAGGCTCCCTTCTCCTATAGCTCTTCCACTCCCTATAGCATCTCCCATCCCCTATGGCCCTCCCCTTTCCCCTGTAGGGCCCGGCAATAGACCTGCAGCATCCTGCCCCAATTCCCTTCCCCTATAGGGCAGCTATAGGACCCCAATCCCTATAGCCCCCCTTCCCCTACAAACTCCTCTATTGCTCTCTTCTCCTATAGGGTTTTCCTACACCTTACCCCCCCCACCTGTCTTCCCGTATAGAACCCCTTCCTATAGGGTTTACTCATTCCCCTATAGGGCCCCCTCCCATAGCTCCGGGGATGCCACCCTCTCCTATAGGCATCTTCTCCCAAAGCCCTATAGGGGCTGAGCCCCTATAGCCCCCAATAGGCTTTGCAGGCACCTATAGGGTAAAGCCTATAGCGGGCTCTTACAGAACTTCACCCCTATAGGGCGCCCCCTTATAGCTCCCTAACCCTATAGATCTGACCCCCATAGGCCCCGCCCTCCATAGCTCTGACCCCCATAGGCCGCGCCCCTTATAGCTCCACCCCCTATACGGAGGTACCCCCCCCCCGCAGCGGCCCCTATAGCCCCTATAGGGGATGGAATACCTGCGGCGGCGGCTCTCGGATGGGAACTTCCTGGCGGGGGGGGGAGGGGATCCCCCTGGGGCGGGGCCGGGGGTTGGGGGGGGGGGAGGGGCGGGGAGACCCCCTCCCCCGCTGCTGCTCGTCATCGCCCCCCCCAGCACTGACTGGTACGTATGGGGGGGACCCCCAAACCCCTCCCCCCCTTGGGCACCCCCAAATCCTCCCTTTAGGCACCCCCGAACCCCCCCCCAGGGACCCCCAACACCCCCCCCCTTGGGCTCCCCTAAATCCCCCCCTTGGGAACCCCCAAAGCCCCCCCCTTTGGGGTCCCCCAGCCCCCCCCTCCAGGGACCTCCAACCCCCCCCTTGGGCACCCCCAAACCCCCCCATTGGGGACCCCAACAACCCCCTTCCCACCACCCCCTGGGGACCGGGGGGAGTGCAAATTGGGGGTGGGGGGGATCGTTTTTTGGGGGGGGGTCCTCAGACTTGGGGGGGTCAATTTGGGGGGGCTCCTATTTTGGGGTCCCCCCCTTTATTCCCAGGGTGAAGCTCTTCAAGGGTAAATCAGTGCATGGGGATGTGGAGCTGAAGGTGGAACAGGTGAGGTTTGGGGGGTGCCCCCCCCCCAATATTGGGGGACCCCCCCTTTAAATTGGGATCTATGGGTCCCCCTCTAGATCCTGACACCTGGGTTTGGGGGGGGTTCTAAAGGTCCTATGGGGGGGGATTTTTGGGTCCCCCCCATTGATTTTGGGGTGTCCCCCCCCCCAAGGCCCAGTTTTCGGAGCTGTCCTTGGTAGCCTCGACCCATGGCGCCCTCAGCGTCACCATCGACACCCCCCGAGGGGGGCCACGGTGTGTTTTGGGGTCCCCCCTCTATGGGGTGACCCCCATTTGGCCATTTCTGGGGCGCCCCCCCCCCCCAGTTTTGGGGCTGAATTTGGGATTTGGGGGGGATTTTGGGGGTCAGGAGATTTGGGGGTGCAGGAGGGAGGATTTAGAGTGCAGGGGTGTGATTTTGGGGTGCAAAAGGGGGGTTTGGGGGTGCATGGGGGTGATTTTGGGGTGCAAAAGGGGGGTTTGGGGGTGCATGGGGGTGATTTTGGGGTGCAAAAGGGGGGGTTTGGGGTGCAGGCGGGTGATTTTGGGGTGCAAAAGGGGGGTTTTGGAATGGAAAGGGTTATTTTGGGGTGCAAAAGGGGGGGTTTGGGGTACATGGGGGTGATTTTGGGGTGCCAAAGATGAGTTATGGGGTGCAAAAGGGGGGTTTTGGGGTGCAGGGGAGTGATTTTGGGGTGCAAAAGCGAGGTTTGGGATTGTTGGGGGTGACTTTTTGACCTGTTCTATATTGGGGGGGTTGGAGGGGGTTGTTCCCCCCTCGCCTCCCTTCATCCCCCCCCCCCCCATAGGCGGGTGCGCCCCGACTTCGTGCTGGTGCGGGAGCCCCCTGACGGGGGGTCCGCGGGCGCCCCCCGGCGGCTGCTGGTGGGGCTGCACCTGGGGGGGGTCCCCAGCACCGACCCCCTCCCTGCCCTGTACGCGTTCGCCCACCCCCCCTGCCTGGTGCGTTTGGGGGGAAGGGGGCACTGGGAGGGACTGGGGGGCACTGGGAGGTAACTGGGAGGGCATCGGTTGGATGCTGGGGGGCAATGGGAATGCTGGAATGGGAATGGGGGGCACTGGGAAGGGAATGGGGTGATTGGGAGGGACTGGGGGGCAGTGGGTGGTAACTGGGATGGAGTGGGAGGGAGCTGGGGTGGATGCTGGGAGGCAATGGGGATGCTGGAATGGGATTGGGGGGCACTGGGAGGTGAAGGGGGGGCACTGGAATGGGATTGGGGGGCTCTGGGAGGGGAAAGGTGTAATTGGGAGGGCCTGGGATGTACTGGGAGGGCCTGGGTGGATGCTGGGGGGCCCTGGGGGGCGCTGGGCAGGGCTCTTGCCCCCCCGCTGACGTTCCCAGTGCTGCCCAGTTTGCCCAGTTGGCGCGGCTGCAGCGGGAGCTGGGCTCCGAGGCCTTTCCCCTGGTCCCACAGCGCTTCTGCAACCGGCCCCATGGACTGGTGAGCACTGGGAAGGGACTGGGGGGCACTGGGAAGGGACTGGGGGGCACTGGGGTGTCACTGGAGGGCACTGGTGTCACTGATGTCATTGGTGTCACCGGGGGGCACTGGTGTCACTGGTGTCATTGGTGTCACCGATGTCACTGGTGTCATTGGTGTCACCAGTGTCACTGGTCTCACTGGTATCACTGGTGTCACTGGTGTCATTGGTATCACTGGTGTCACTGGTGTCACCGATGTCACCGATGTCACTGGTGTCACTGGTATCACCGGTGTCACTGGTGTCATTGGTGTCACTGGTGTCACTGGTGTCATTGGTGTCATTGGTGTCACCGATGTCACTGGTGTCATTGGTGTCACCAGTGTCACTGGTCTCACTGGTATCACTGGTGTCACTGGTGTCACCGATGTCACTGGTGTCACCGGTGTCATTGGTATCACTGGTGTCACTGGTGTCACCGATGTCACTGATGTCACTGGTGTCACTGGTATCACCGGTGTCACTGGTGTCATTGGTGTCACTGGTGTCACTGGTGTCATTGGTGTCATTGGTGTCACTGGTGTCACTGGTGTCATTGGTGTCACCGGTGTCACTGGTGTCACTGGTGTCACTGATGTCACTGGTGTCACCGATGTCACCGATGTCACTGGTGTCACTGGTATCACCGGTGTCACTGGTGTCATTGGTGTCACTGGTGTCACTGGTGTCATTGGTGTCATTGGTGTCACTGGTATCACCGGTGTCACTGGTGTCACTGGTGTCACTGGTGTCACTGGTATCACCGGTGTCACTGGTGTCACTGGTGTCATTGGTGTCATTGGTGTCACCGGTGTCACTGGTGTCATTGGTGTCACCAGTGTCACTGGTCTCACTGGTATCACTGGTGTCACTGGTGTCACTGGTATCACCGGTGTCACTGGTGTCACTGGTGTCACTGGTGTCATTGGTGTCACTGGCCCCCCCCCAGCTCACAGCCCCCACCTTTCCCATGATGGTGACGCTCAGCCCCGCCCCCACTGGGGTGGGCAAGGTGAGGCCCCGCCCCCTCCCTACAAGATCACGCCCCCTCCACGAAGAGGGGGCGTGGTCTATTGGGGGCGTGGTTTGCGATGGGGGGGCAATGGGGGTGGAGCATCAAGCGGGCGTGGCTTGGGGGGCATGGGCGGAGCTTAGGGTGGGAGGGCTCAATGGGGCGTGGCTTCAAATGGGCGTGGTTTGGGTAGTGGGGGGGTGAAGGATGGGGGGGTCAATTGGAGGGCGTGGCCTCGGGTAGCCCCGCCTACGCATGCAGGGGGCGTGGCCTGGAGGGGGCGGGTTCGCCCTAATGGGGGTCCCTATGAAGTGAGCTGATTGGGCAGTTCGAAAGGGGGCGTGGTTGGGGGCGTGGCCACGGGGGTGGGCGGGGGGCGTGGCTGACGCTGTCCCTGCTCCCCATAGGTGCGCGTGGGGTCCCCGGAGGCGCTGGGGGCCGTGGCGGGGGCCATGGGGGAGGCCCGGGCTGGGGCCTTGGTCCATGGGGTGCTGGGGGGGACCCAGCGCCTGCGGGTGCAGAGGATTGGGGACGAGTACAGAGCCCTGCGGTGAGGGGGGGTCATTGGGGATGGGGGGGACATGGGGACATTGGGGGTATTGGGGATGGGGGGGACATGGGGTTCATGGGGACGCAGGAGTCATGGATACATGGGGGGGACATTGGGGATGTGGGGGAGATATGGCAGCATTGGGGGTATCCGGGACGTGGGGGCCATGGGAACATGGGGGTCATGGGGATGCCGTAGTCATGGATACGTGGGGGGACATTGGGGATGTGGGGGGGGATATGGGGGGGCAGGGGGTCATTGGAGACATCAGGGGCTGTGGGGGACAAGTGGGGATAAGGAGGGGGCATTGAGGGGATGTGAATGAAGGGGACATGGAGGGGAATGGGGGGGGCATTGGCACAAGGTGGGGACCTGGGGGGACCCTAGGGACCCCCTGACCTCTGTGACCCCCCCCCAGGTGGTCCGGGGACCCCACAGGAGAGGGGGCTCAGATGGAGTTGGTTGCCCTCAGCCCAAGGTAGGGGGTGAGGGGGCGGGGCTTGTGTTGTGAGGGGCGTGGTTATGGGGGCCATCAATGGGGAGGGGCGTGGCCAATCGTGAGGGGCGTGGCTTGTAAAGGGGGCGTGTCTGTCGTTGAGGTGTTAATGGGGGTGTCTGTGTGGTCAATGAGGGGGTCTATGGAGTCAATAGGGGCTCTATAGGGTCAATGGGGGTTCGATAGGTTCAGTAGGGTCTCTATAGGGTCAATGGAGGCTCTCTGGGGTCAATGGAGTGGGCATGGCTTTTAAAAGGGGGCGTGGTTATGCTAATTAGAGCCAAAGGGTGGTGCTTTGCTGCTTCCATCTAGGGACAAGGAGGCGGGGCCAGGCTGCGGGTGGGCGGGGCATGGACAATCAGGGCGCTGGGCGTGGCCTCCTGAGACCCCGCCCCCTTTTGCAGGCACCGCGGTTGGGTCGATGCCTGCGCCCGCCTCTTTGGGGGCATCGACATCTGTGGGGTGGAGGCGTTGAGGGGCCCCGATGGGCGCGAGCACATTGTGCAGGTGAGCACCGGGGGGGGTTCCCCCCCGTTGTACCCCATATCCGGGTCCTCCAGGGCCCCTTCAATGGGGGTTCCCCCCCTCCTGGACCCCCGCTTGGTTCTGGTCCCCCGCACCCCAGGTTTTAGGGTCCTGGATGCCACTGGTGGGGCCGGGAGCGGCTGAGGACCGAGGCCGCATCGTGGAGCTGGTGCTGAGCAGGATGAGGGCTGAGCTGCCCCGGCCACGGAGCCCTTCCCCTGCGAGGCTGAGGCCTCAGGTAACCCCCAGCGCCCCACAAGTCCCCGCTGTGCCCCACAAGTCCCCATTGAGCTCCAATCCAAGACCCTCCAAGCTGCTCCCTGTGACCCCCAACGCCTACAGGACCCCCCCAAGTCTTCCCCATATGGGGTCCCATGGGGTCCTGACCCACTCCTCCTCCTTCTGCCCCATAGATGTCAGTGACATCCACCCGGACAGCGACCCCCAGCCAGCAGCGACCCCCACCCCAAGGTGAGTGACCCCCCCCCAAACCCCATGGCGGTCCCTAAATAACCAAGGGACACCCCAAAAAGCACCCCGAAATGGGGGGGGTGACCCCCAACATAGTGGCACCCACATAACCCAAAGGCACCCATCGCATCCATGGGACCCTCAAATTGACCCCTTTTAAGCCTTCCCCCCATTGTAAAGAGACCCCATAATTGGGTGTC
Source organism: Psittacula echo (assembly GCF_963264785.1). NCBI lineage: Eukaryota > Metazoa > Chordata > Aves > Psittaciformes > Psittacidae > Psittacula > Psittacula echo. The sequence continues at coordinate 2,028,750 of NC_137763.1, forward strand.
ACCCCATTTGGCCCCGCCCCTTTTGATCCCCTTTAAGCCCCACCCCTTTAAGCCCCGCCCACCTGCGCTCTTTCTTTCCCACCACAGGGGCTCCGCCGCCGTCTGGCCCCGCCCAGCCCCGCCCACAGCCGCAGGGGCAGCCCCGCCCCCCCGGGGGCGTGGCCTCCCAACGCCCCTCCTCGCCTGGCACCGCCCCGCCTCGAGGCCCCGCCCAGCCCCGCCCCCAGACCCCGCCCACTTCCCCACAGCCTCGCCCCCAGACTCCGCCCCCTGCTATGCAGCCCCGCCCTCAAACCCCGCCCACTGCGCAGGCCCGCCCTCAAGCCCCGCCCACCGCGCAGCCCCGCCCTCAAGCCCCGCCCACTTCTCCTCAACCCCGTCCTCAGGCTCCGCCCACTGTGCAGTCACGCCCCCAAGCCCCGCCCACCTCCCCACAGCCCCGCCCTCAAGCCCCATCCACTGCGCAGTCACGTCCTCAGGCTCCGCCCACGTCTCAGTCCCGCCCTCAAGCTCCGCCCACTTCCCCACAGCCCCGCCCCCAAGCCCCGCCCACAACACATCCACGTCCCCAAGCTCCACCCACTTCTCAGCCCCGCCCTCAAGCCCCGCCCACCTCCCCTCAACCCCGCCCCCCGGGACCGCAGGCCCCGCCCACCACGCGTCAGCCCCGCCCCCAAGCCCCGCCCCTTGCCCCCAAACCTGCTCTGGCTCCTAAACCAGGCCCAGCCCAGCCCCCCAGGTAAGTCGGGGGGGAGGCGGATGGGGTGGGCGGGGCCTAAATCTTGGCCCCGCCCCTAACCCCGCCTCTTTCCTCCCCTCCAGCCCCACCCCTGAGCAGGGGGGCCCCGAGGGTCTCCGGTCCCTGCGGCAGAGCTTCGCCTCCCTCTTCACTGACTAAAGGGGGGCTCCATTGCCCCCCATATCCCTCCCTTTATCCCCCCGGTATCCCCCCCGTATCCTCCCCATATCCCCCCTTATATCCCCTATAGAACCTCGGACCGCCCTCTTCCCCCCCCTTGCGTGCCCCAGAAACCCCGCCCCCCCGAGGAGTGTGGGGGGGGGGGCAGTGACGTGATGGTGACGTTTGTGCTCGTGTCCGTGTGTAAGCCCCGCCCACGTTGTAAGCTCCGCCCCCTCCGCTTGGCCACGCCCATCCTCCGCGCCCCGGTGAAGGGGAGGGGGGCAATAAAGGCCCAGAGCTGCTACTGTGTTACTTGATGGGTGCTATGGGGCTGGGAGGCGATGGACCCTATAGGTGTCTTGGACTCTATAGGGAGCCTATTGATGTATATGGGGGGTTTGGACCCTATAGAATGGGGTATCGAGGTATGGATCCTATAGAGCCTGGAGGAGCTATGGACCCTATAGATCACAGTGGACCCTATATAGCCCGAAGGGTGAGCTATGGACCCTATAGAGCATAGGGGACCCTATAAAGCCTGGAGGGGGAGCTATAGACCCTATTGAGCCTATGGGACCCTATAGAGCCTGGAGGGGGCGCTATGGACCCTATAGAGCATAGGGGACCCTATAGAGCCTGGAGGGGGAGCTGTGGACCCTGTAGAGCATAGGGGACCCTATAGAGCCTGCAAGAGGAGCTGTGGACCCTGTAGAGCATAGGGGACCCTATAGAGCCTGCAAGGGGACCTGTGGACCCTATAGAGCATAGGGGCACCTATAGAGCCGGGCCGGGGAGTTATGGAACCTATAGAACATGGGGGGTCCCTATATAGCCAGGCGTAGGGAACCCTATAGATCTTGCAGGGGCCCCTATAGAGCCTACCGTGGTGCCTATAGACCCGGGGTGCAGGGTCCCTTTAAGGAGTGGGGGGGGGGGACACGGGTGACTCCTCCCGCCGCGTCGCGCGGCGATGACGCAACCCCCCTTGGCTCCGCCCCCCGCGGCGCGATGACGTAACGGCGGCGATGGCGGCGGCGGAGAAGGCGCAGCGCTACGAGGCGTTCGTCAGCGACGTCCTGCAGCGCGACCTCCGGTGGGTGACGTCAGCGCGTTGCGGCCACGCCCCCTCACGCCGCCTACACCCCCCTCTTTGCCCCCCTTTGCCCCCCCACTCTCGCCGCTATCGCCACGCCCCCTTCCTTGACCACTCTTCCTCATTGGCCACGCCCCCTGCGCCTCAGCCGCGCCCCTCCTCGTTGTACCCCGCCCACTCTGCCCCGTTGGCCACGCCCCTTTGCTGCGACCACGCCTCCCCGTTGGCCATGCTCATTCATTGGCCACGCCCCCTCCGCCTCGGCCCCGCCTCCACTGGGGTTGGCCACGCCCCCTCATTGTGCCCCGCCCACTCTGTCCGTTGGCCACGCCCCATTGTGATGCCTGTGCCTTCCCATTGGTCACGCCCATTCATTAACCACGCCCCCTTTACAGCAGCCCCGCCCCCTCCACGGGGCTGACAACGCCCCTCCGCGTTGAGTCCCCCCCACTTTGCCCCTTGGCCACGCCCCTTTACCGAGACCACGCCTCCTCATTGGTCACCCCATTCATTGGCCACGCCCCCTTACGTCGTGGCCACGCCCCCTTGGCCTGCAGGCGGGTGCAGGAGCAGCGGGACGGGGTCTTCGAGCAGCAGGCGCAAGTGCTGCAGCTGCGGACAGCCCTGACCCGCCTGCAGGTGCAGGGCCTATGGGGAGGGGGCGGAGTCTATAGGGGAGGGGCCCGGGGGGGTATTGGGACCTATAGGAGCGGGGTATGGGGCAGGATATGGGGTGAAATCGGAGGGGTTGGGGGGTGTTTGAGGATGGAGATAAGGGCTCAAGTGGGGGGGATGTGGGGGTTCAAAGGGGGGGGATATGGGGGGATGCAGAGTTCCAAGGGAGGGATATGGGAGGATGGGGAGGTCCAAGGAGGGGATATGGGGGGATGCGGAGTTCCAAGGGAGGGATAGGGGAGGATGGGGAGGTCCAAGGGGGGGATATGGGGGGATGCGGAGGTCCAAGGGGGCACTTGGGATCCCCTGGACTGACTTTGGGGTTCCCTGTCTGCTCTTCGGGGAGATAAAGGGGTCTTTGGGGCTCTCTTGTTTGGTGATAGGGGCATCATTTGGGGGGCAAGGGAGCGTTTGGGGGTCCCTGGCTGGCCCTGGGGGTGTTTGGGGGGTGCCTGGGTGGGATTTGGGGTGCTGAGACCCTCCCCAGGAGGCAGCCGCCCCCCTGCGGACCCAGGTCGACCTTGGCTGCAACTTCTTTGTCACCGCTGAAGTGTGAGTTGGTGGGGGGGGTACCCCCAAACCCCCCTGGGACCCCCAAACACCCCTGGACCCCCAGCTCCCTCCTTAAGGACTCTCTGGAACCCCAACCCCTCCCCATGACCCCTCCAGGTAACCCCAGATCCCCTCCCATGAGGCAGTGTGGGACCCCATTACCCTCCCATTGAACCCCAAAAGTGCCCTCTATCTCCCTCCCATTGACCACATGATCTCCCCAGGTCCACCCAGGGGACCCCCATGGACTCCATGCCCCCCCCCCATATCCCCAAGCCCCAATACTCCCCTATGGCCCCTCTGGGACCTCTCTTCAGACCCCAAGGTCCCCCCAGTCTCACGGTAACCCCCCCATATCCCCCCCCAGCCCCTCTCCGGAGCGAGTGTTCGTGGCTCTGGGCTATGGGTTCTATGCGGAGCTGACGCTGCCCGAGGCCCTTCGACACCTGGACCGCCGCAGCCGCCTCCTGGAGCAGTAAGACACGGCCCCTATGGGCTGGCCACGCCCCCTCCGCCTTGGCCACGCCCCCTCCAAAAGGTTGCCTCCATAGCCGGGACTTGACCTGCAAGCCACGCCCCCTCCGTATTGACCACGCCTCCTCCATAGCCATGCATTGACCTGCAAGTCACGCCCCCTGTCGAGGCCACGCCCCCTCCAGAAGGCTGCTGTGTGGCCATGCATTAACCTGCAAGCCATGCCCCCCCCCCCCCGAGGCCACGCCCCCTCCGTGTCTATTGGCTGGTGGAAGCCCCGCCCACTATCAGGGCCACGCTCCTAAAAGCCATGCCCACTTGCCATAAACCCCTCCCAAGACCACACCCTAATCTAGCCAGGCCACGCCCACAGCGCCATAAAAGGAAGGCGAGGGTGAGCCCCCCCCACCTTGGCCACACCCACATGGGAGGCTCCACCCCCCCTGAAGCCACGCCCCCCTCCCAGGCTCAGCGAATCCCTGACGCGGGACGGGGCCAAGATCCGGGCTCACATCCGGTTGGTGCTGGAGGTAATGGGAATGCTGGGAGTGGGATGGGCCTCGTTCCCCCCCCCCCCAACCCAGGCCCCCCCTGACTCCTCCCCCCTCCCCCAGGGCCTACGGGAGCTCCAGGGTCTCCAGGACCCCCCCGCAACCTCTGACCCCTGACGTCATCAGGCCACACCCACCACATCCTTCTTAGTACTGCCTGTGTGAACATGGAGTAACGCGTGTGTAACCATGGAATAACATGTGTGTAACTACTGAGTAACACGTGTGTAACCAGAGAGTAACATGTGTAACCATGGAGTAACGTGTGTGTGACCAGAGAGTAACGTGTGTAACTACTGAGTAACACATGTGTAACCATGGAGTAACACGCGTTTAACCATGGAGTAACACGTGTGACTATAGAGTAAAATGTGATCATGGAGTAACACATCTGTAACCATGGTGTAACATGTAATCCCGGAGTAGCGTGTGTAACCATGGAGTAACACATGTGTAACTGCAAAGTAACACATCTGTAACCACGGAGTAACATGCTTGTAACCACGGAGTAGCACATCTGTAACCATGGAGTAACACGTGTGTAACCTCAGAGTAACACGCATGTAAACATGGAGTAACATATATGTAAGCCTGGAGTGATGTATAGATGAAGCTGCAATAAAGCCTGGAGTAATTGAGTGTGTAACCCTGATGTGACATGGAGTAAAGTGCGTGTAAAGTGGAGTAAAGCCTTTGTAAGCCTGGAGTAAGTGTGCAACCGTGCTGTAGCATGTTTAAACCAGGAGTAAAACGTGTGTAAACCCAAGTAGTGAGCATGTCGTGAGCTGTGTAATGCTGGAGTAAAGCACGTGTGAAGATGGAGTAATGTGTGTGCAAGGCTGGAGTAGCAGAGGGGTGAAGGGCATGTGGGCTGTGCAACTCAGTGCATTTAAAGCCAGAGTAAAGCGGGTTTAAACCTGGAGTAAGGCATTGGGAAGTCCATGAGCAATGAGTAAACCCGGAGTAACCAATGAGGATAGATCTCAGGAATGATCCTATTTGGAGTAACCAATGAGCAATGAGTAAACCCTGAATAACCTGTGAGGATTGATCCCAGGGATGATCCTGTTTAGAGTAACCAGTGACCAATGAGTAAACCCTGAGTAACCAATGAGGATCAATCCTAGGGATGATCCTATTGGTAGCTTTGGAGTAACCAATGAACAACGAGTAGACCCTGAGTAACCAATGAGGATCGATCCCAGGGATGATCCTCTTGGGAGTAACCAATGAGCATCTCCAGAGTACCCCCGCTCGCCGGAAAAGGGGCGGAGACTATTTTGGGATGCCCCGCCCCTCCAGCCCCAGTGGGCGGAGCTAGAGGAGAGGCGTGGCTTCCCATTGGTCAACGCGGACGGCCATGGCGGCTGCCTGACGTCATCCCAGCCTGATCCCCATTGGCCCCCGAGCGGGGTGGGCGTGTCCTTCCCCAAGCCCTACCTCCCTCCACCCCTCGCCCCGCCCCTGCGTCCTGACGTCATCCGGCCCCGCCCCTCCCTCCGCCATCTTGCGCCGCCGCCGCCGCTTCTCGCCGCCTCCCGCCGCCGCCCGCCCGGCCCGGCCCGGCCCGGCCCCCCCCGGAGCCGCCCGCGGGGTCGGGCCCGGCCCCGCCATGGCCGAGGACTTCTGGGAGGCCCCGCGCCGCTGAGCCGGTAACGGGAGAAACCCCCCCCCACCTTCACCGATGAACCCCCCCCAACCCTTACTGTGGTATCGCCCTGATGGGGGGGTGGGGGTGCTGAGGAGACCACGCCCCTTTTGGCCTCGCGCATTCTCTTCGGGGGGGGACCCATGTGGTTGGGAGGGGGGGGAAGAAGGAGTTTGGGGTGATCCCGTGTGTGCCCCCGCGCCCCGTAGGGCTCCGCCATGGACCGGATGAAGAAGATCAAGCGGCAGCTGTCGATGACGCTGCGGGGGGGCCGCGCCCCCGAGAAGAGCCTCGGGGAGCCCCGCGATAGCCACGGCAGCGACAGCGGTGAGCGCTGGCCCTTTAAGGGAGGCCACGCCCCCGTAAGGGAGACCACGCCCCTCTGAGAGAAGCCACGCCCCCTTTCGTGTTAACCCCGCCCCTCTAAAAGGGGTGCTTGTCGCTTTAAGAGAGCTGGGATGAGGGGGTTTGGGGGTGCCTGGCCCTTTAAGAGGTTTAAGAGGTGCCTGCCCCTTTAAGAGACCTGAATGAGTGGAGGTTTCTCTCTTCAAGAGAAAGCCCTCTTAAAGGGCCAGGCTAGGATAGGGGTTTGGGGAGTGCATGGCACTTTAAGAGGATGCCTGGCCCTTTAAGGGGGTGGCTGCCCCTTTAAGCCAGCCAGGGTTGGGGATTGAGGGTGTGCCTGTCCCTTTAAGAGACTGGATCGGTGTCTGGCCCTTTAAGAGGGCCACATGAGGGCTTGGGGGGGGGGGGTGTGCCTGTCCCTTTAAGAGCTTGGGGAGGTGCTTGTCCCTTTAAGAGACCTGACTGAGTGGAGGTTCCTGTCCCTTTAAGAGGTAGCCTGTCCCTTTAACGCAGCTGAGGGTGCTGGTTGAGAGGAGGCTGTGCCTGGCCCTTTAAGAGGATGCCTGGCCCTTTAAGAGTGCTGGGGCTTGCACTGGGAGGGTGCCTGCCCCTTTAAGAGCCTGGGGATGTGCTTGGCCCTTTAAGACAGCAGAGAGGGGCTGGGCTTGAGGGGGCAGCTGGCCCTTTAAGAGTCCCTTCTCCTGTGTGTCCCCCCCCACCATGTCCCCATCTGTCCTCATGACCCCCCCCCAATGGGTTCCCATCTGTCCCTGGATCCGGTCCCTGTGTCCCCTCCTGTGTCCCCATCTGTCCCCATGGCCCCCCCTGTGTCCCCCCATCTGTCCCTGCATCCCCTCCATGCCCCCCCATGTCTCCCCCATGGTTGGGGGGGGTCACTGAGGACATGAAGGGGTCCCTGGGGGGGGTTGGGGGTGCCCTTTGGGGATGCCCTGACCCCCCCCTCTTTTTATCCCCCCCCCCAGAGACAGGGGTGGACGAGGGCCGCATGGGCTCGGATGGGGAGAGCGACCCCCCCTCGGGGACCTCCTCGGAGGAGGTGGCGTCCCCGGTGCGCCTGCGCCTGCGCCAGCACCCGGCCCGGCCCGGCTCCTCCGAGGTGGGGATGGGGGATACGGGATGGGGATAGGGATGTGGGATACGGGGTTTGGGATATGGGATAGGGATATGGGGATATGGGATAGGGGATAGGGGATAGGGGATGTGGATATGAGCGTAGGAGATATGGGATATGGGGATGTGGATGTGGGATAGAGATATGGGGTTTGGGATATGGGGATATGGATATGGGATAGGGATAGGGGATATGAGAATATGGGATAGGGATAGGGGATGTGGATATGGGATAGGGATATGGGATATGGAGGTATGGGATTATAGCATATGGGGTATGGGATATGGGGATATTGGATATGGGTATGGGATAATAGATATTGGATATGGGGTATGGAGATATGGGACATGGGGATATGAGGATATGGATATGGGATAGGGGATTTGGGATATGGGATATGGAGTAGGGGATATGGGTATGGGATAGGGCATATTGGATATGGGGATATGGGATATGGGGATGCATATGGGATAGGGGATATGGGGATATGGGTATGGGATAGGGGATATTGGACATGGGGATATGGATATGGGATATGGGGATATGGGATATGGGGATATAAATATAGGGTATGGGACATGGGCATATGGATATGGGATATGAGGATACTGGATATGGCACATGGGGATATGGATATGGGATATGGGGATATTGGATATGGCACATGGGGATATGGATATGGGATATGGGGATATAGGGATATGGGGATGCAGAGATGGGATCTGAGGATAGTGGACTTCAGGATATGGGATGTGGAATACGGGGATGTGGGAGATATGGAATATGGCAATATTGGATATGGGACATGGGGATATGGATATGGGATATGGGGATATTGGGCACGAGGATATGGGATGTGGAATATGGGGACATGGGGATGTGGGGGATATGGGACATGGGGATGTGGATATAGGCTATGGGGATACAGATATGGGATATAGAGGTATAGATACAGGATATGTGGATATACGATATAGGGATATAGATATGGGATATAGGAATATAGGTAGGGGATATGGGGATATGGGGTATTGGATATGGGACATGGGGACACAGGGGCTCCGGGGGCTTGTTGCATCTTGGGGCACGTACGGGGGCTCTGGAGGGGCCCTGGAGGCTCTGGGGGTGTTTTAGGGGCAGGTGGGGGGACCTGGGGGGGTCTTTGTGAGGTGTGGGGTGAATCAGGGGGGCTGCAAGGGGTTTGGGGGGGTCCTGAGGGGGGGTCCCTGATGCCCGCCCCCCCATTGCCCCCCCAGGACATCAACAAGCGCCTGTCGCTGCCGGCTGACACCCGCCTGCCCGAGGGGGGCCTGGACCGGCTGGGGCTGCCGGGGCCCCTGAGCCGCCGCCTGCGCCGCGTCTCCCTGGTGCGTCCCAGTGCGGGCCGGTATAAACCAGTATAGACCAGTATAAACCGGTAGGGACCAATGTGGGCGTGTATAAACCAGTATGGACCCATATGAACTAGTATGGACCCGTATAAACCAGTATGGACCCATATGAACCAGTATGGACCCGTATAAACCAGTATGGACCCATATGAACCAGTATGGACCCGTATAAACCAGTATGGACCCGTATGAACCAGTATGGACCCATATAAACCAGTATGGACCCATATGAACCAGTATGGACCCATATGAACCAGTATGGACCCGTATGAACCAGTATGGACCCGTATAAACCAGTATGGACCCGTATAAACCCATATGGGAGAGTATAAACAATATGGAGCCATATAAACCAGTATGGGGCTGGTATAAACCAATATGGAACCAGTATAAACCAGTATGGACGAGCATAAACTGTTATGGACCCATATAAACCAGTATGGGTTAGTATGAACCGGTATGGGTTAGTATAAAGCAGTATGGGCCAATATAAAGCAGTATGGACCAATGTAAACCAGTATCAACTAGTATAACCCAATATGGGGCAGTATAAACCAGTATTATGGTCTGGTATAAAGTAGTATAGACTCATAGAAAACAGTATGGACTGATACAAACCAGTAGGGACCAGTATAAACTAATAGGGACCCATATAAACCAGTATGGAGCGCTATAAACCAGCATGGGCCAATATACACCAGTAGGGACCGGTATAAACTAGTATGGGCCAACATAACCCGGTATGGTCCAGTCTGGACCAGTATAAACCAGCAGGGAGTGGTAGGAACTAACAGTGACCCCCCCCCCCCAGTGCCTCCCAGTCCCCTCTGGGGGCAGCCCCTCCGCTCGTGCTTGTGCTGGGTCACCCTGGTGCATCCCAGTATGGACCAGTACAAACCAGTATGGACCAGGATGGGGCTCCCAGTGACCGCTCCTTCCTCCCCGCAGTCGGAGATCGGCTTCGGGAAGCTGGAGACCTACGTGAAACTGGACAAACTGGGAGAGGTGAGGGGCAGGGGCCCCCCAATGGTCCCCAATGGCCACCCCCCCCCAGGGGAGCTCTGTGTCCTTGGCTCCCCACATCCCCCTGGTCCCCAATGGCCCCGATGTCACCGCATCCCCCTTATCCCCACCACATCCTCAATGGCCCTGCTGTCCCCATGTCCCCACATCCCCCTTGTCCCCAATATCCTCATGTCTCCAGTGTCCCTATGGCCCTCACATCCCTCTTGTTCCCACTGTTCCCATTCCCCTCCTTGCCCCCAGTGTCCCAATGTCCCCAATGGCACCACATCCCCCTTGTCCCCACCACATCCTCAATGGCCCTGATGTGCCCTTGTGCCCCCATGACCCCAACATCCCTGATGTCCCCCTTGTCCCCAGTGTCCCCCAGTGTCCCTGATATCACCACATCCCCCTTGTCCCCTATGGCCTTGACGTCCCCATGTCCCCCATGTTCCCAACATCCCTGATGTCTCCCTGTCCATCCCCACCATCCCCAGTGGCACCACATCCCCCTTGTCCCAACCACATCCCCAATGTCCCTGATGTCACCACATCCCCCTTGTCCTCAATGTCCCCAGTGTCCCCAATGGCCCCACATCTCCCTTGTCCCCAGTGTGCCTGCTGTCCCCTCCTTGTCCCCAATGGCCCTGATGTCCCCCATGTCCCCACATCCCCAACGTCCCCCCCATGTCCCCAATGTCCCCACATCCCCCATGTCCCCCCAACGTCCCTCATGTCCCCAATGTCCCCACATCCCCAATGTCCCCTCCATGTCCCCAATGTCCCCACATCCCCCATGTCCCCCCAACATCCCTCATGTCCCCAATGTCCCCACATCCCCAATGTCCCCTCCATGTCCCCAATGTCCCCACATCCCCCATGTCCCCCCAACATCCCCCATGTCCCCGATGTCCCCAATGGCCCCACATCACCAATGTCCCCCTAACGTCCCCCATGTCCCCAATGTCCCCGCATCCCCCATGTCCCCCCAACATCCCCCGTGTCCCTGATGTCCCCAATGTCCCCAATGGCCCCACATCCCCCATGTCCCCGCTCTCTCCCCGCAGGGCACCTACGCCACGGTGTACAAGGGCCGCAGCAAACTCACCGAGAACCTGGTGGCGCTGAAGGAAATCCGCCTGGAGCACGAGGAGGGGGCCCCGTGCACGGCCATTCGCGAGGGTGAGCCCGGGGCACCGGGGGGGGGGCCGGGGGGGGGACAGGACCTGGGCCTCGTTGTCACCGGGTACCCCCCCCCCCCCCCGCAGTGTCCCTGCTGCGGGACCTCAAACACGCCAACGTGGTGACGCTGCACGACATCGTCCACACGCCCCAGTGCCTCACGCTCGTCTTTGAGTACCTGGTGAGCACCCAAACCCAGCCCTTCTGCACCCAAACCGGGCCCTTCTGCGCCCAAACCCGGCCCTTCTGCACCCAAACCCAGCCCATCTGCACCCAAACCCGGCCCTTCTGCACCCAAACCCGGCCCTTCCGCACCCAAACCCGGCCCTTCTGCACCCAAACCCGGCCCTTCTGCACCCAAACCCGGCCCTTCTGCACCCAAACCCGGCCCTTCTGCGCCCAAACCCGGCCCTTCTGCGCCCAAACCCGGCCCTTCTGCGCCCAAACCCGGCCCTTCTGCACCCAAACCCGGCCCTTCTGCACCCAAACCCAGCCCTTCTGCGCCCAAACCCGGCCCTTCTGCACCCAAACCCGGCCCTTCTGCACCCAAACCCGGCCCTTCTGCGCCCAAACCCGGCCCTTCTGCGCCCAAACCCGGCCCTTCTGCACCCAAACCCGGCCCTTCTGCGCCCAAACCCGGCCCTTCTGTACCCAAACCCGGCCCTTCTGCGCCCAAACCCGGCCCTTCTGCGCCCAAACCCGGCCCTTCTGCACCCAAACCCGGCCCATCTGCACCCAAACCCAGCCCATCTGCACCCAAACCCGGCCCTTCTGCACCCAAACCCGGCCCATCTGCACCCAAACCCAGCCCATCTGCGCCCAAACCCGGCCCTTCTGCACCCAAACCGGGCCCTTCTGCACCCAAACCGGGCCCTTCTGCACCCAAACCCGACCCTTCTGCACCCAAACCGGGCCCTTCTGCGCCCAAACCCGACCCTTCTGCACCCAAACCCGGCCCTTCTGCGCCCAAACCCGGCCCTTCTGCACCCAAACCCGGCCCTTCTGCGCCCAAACCCGGCCCTTCTGTACCCAAACCCGGCCCTTCTGCGCCCAAACCCGGCCCTTCTGCGCCCAAACCCGGCCCTTCTGCACCCAAACCCGGCCCTTCTGCACCCAAACCCAGCCCTTCTGCACCCAAACCCGGCCCTTCTGCACCCAAACCCGGCCCTTCTGTACCCAAACCGGGCCCTTCTGCACCCAAACCCGGCCCTTCTGCGCCCAAACCCGGCCCTTCTGCGCCCAAACCCGGCCCTTCTGTACCCAAACCCGGCCCTTCTGCGCCCAAACCCGGCCCTTCTGTACCCAAACCCGGCCCTTCTGCACCCAAACCCAGCCCTTTTGCGCCCAAACCCGGCCCTTCTGCACCCAAACCCAGCCCTTCTGCACCCAAACCCGGCCCTTCTGCACCCAAACCCGGCCCTTCTGCACCCAAACCCAGCCCTTCTGCACCCAAACCCGGCCCTTCTGCACCCAAACCCGGCCCATCTGCACCCAAAACCCGCATGGGACCCCAAAACCCCCTTCCTGCACCCCAGAAGCCCCTCCTGGCCCCCCACAGCCTCCCAAGGCCCCCCATAACCCTCTCAAATCCCCCATGGACCCCCCCAAATGCCTTCCCCTGGCTTCAGGGGTGCCCCCCCCATCCCCATGCCCTTTTTGGGGTCCCTCCCATCCTGTCCCCCCCATTCAGGACCGGGACCTCAAGCAGTACCTGGATGACTGCGGCAGCGTCATCAGCATGCACAACGTCAAGGTGGGTGCAAGGGGGGTGTAAAGGGGGTGTAAAGGGGGTCTGGGTATGTAAAGGAGTGCAGTGGGTGTGCAAGGGGTGTGTAAAGAGGCACATGAAGGGGTCTGGGGTGTGCAAGGGGTACAATGGGGGGTACAATGGGTACAATGGGGTGTACAAGGGGTACAATGGGAGGTACAATGGGTACAATGGGAGGTACAAGGGGTACAATGGGAGGTACAATGGGTACAATGGGGTGTGCAAGGGGTACAATGGGGGGTACAAGGGGTACAATGGGGTGTGCAAGGGGTACAATGGGGGGTACAGTGGGTACAATGGGGTGTGCAAGGGGTACAATGGGGGGTACAGTGGGTACAATGGGGTGTGCAAGGGGTACAATGGGGGGTACAGTGGGTACAATGGGGTGTGCAAGGGGTACAGTGGGGTGTGCAAGGGGTACAATGGGGTGTGCAAGGGGTACAATGGGGGGTACAAGGGGTACAATGGGGTGTGCAAGGGGTACAATGGGGGGTACAGTGGGGTGTGCAAGGGGTACAATGGGGGGTACAAGGGGTACAATGGGGGGTACAATGGGTACAATGGGGTGTGCAAGGGGTACAATGGGGGGTACAATGGGGGGTACAATGGGTACAATGGGGTGTGCAAGGGGTACAATGGGGGGTACAAGGGGTACAATGGGGTGTGCAAGGGGTACAATGGGGGGTACAGTGGGGTGTGCAAGGGGTACAATGGGGTGTGCAAGGGGTACAATGGGAGGTACAGTGGGGTGTGCAAGGGGTACAATGGGGGGTACAAGGGGTACAATGGGGGGTACAATGGGTACAATGGGGTGTGCAAGGGGTACAATGGGGGGTACAAGGGGTACAATGGGGTGTGCAAGGGGTACAATGGGGGGTACAGTGGGGTGTGCAAGGGGTACAATGGGGGGTACAAGGGGTACAATGGGGGGTACAATGGGTACAATGGGGTGTGCAAGGGGTACAATGGGGGGTACAAGGGGTACAATGGGGTGTGCAAGGGGTACAATGGGGGGTACAGTGGGGTGTGCAAGGGGTACAATGGGGTGTGCAAGGGGTACAATGGGGGGTACAATGGGTACAATGGGGTGTGCAAGGGGTACAATGGGGTGTGCAATGAGTGTGTGAGGCTCTGCTTGGGGGGGGGGCAGCTCTTCCTCTTCCAGCTCCTGCGGGGCCTGGCTTTCTGCCACCGGCACAAGGTGCTGCACCGCGACCTCAAGCCCCAGAACCTCCTGCTCAGCCGGCGCGGGGACCTCAAACTGGCGGATTTCGGTCAGGGGGACCCCAAACCCCCCCCAAAACCCCCCAAAACCCCCCAAAATTACCCCAAACCACCCCTAAACCCCCCAAACCCCACCCTGGAACCCCTAAACCCACCCTGGGACCCCCATTTCCCTCCCCAGGACCCCCTTGAGACCCCAAAATCTCCTTCCTGCACCCCAAAACACCCTCCTTGGACCCTAAACCAACCTGCCCCAAAGATCCCCTTAGGGACCCCTTTGCCCCCAGGACCCCCCTGGGGACCCCTTTGGACCCCCAAATACCCCACAAGATCCCATTTACCCCCCCCAGAGACCCCTATTGCCCCCCAGAACCACAGTTTCCCCTTCTTAGGGATGTCCATTACCCCCCTAAAGACCCCCGTTTCCTACCAGGACCCACTTGGGGACCCCAATTACCCCCCTAGACTCAAATTGGCACCCCCAGGGATCCCAATTACCCCCCCCAGAACCCCTTTGGGACCCCAATTACCCCCCCCCCCCAGGACCCCATTTCCCCCCCTCCAGGGACCTCCCCAAACCCCTTCTCCACCCCCTTAGGCTTGGCTCGGGCTAAATCCATCCCAACCAAGACCTATTCCAACGAGGTGGTGACGCTCTGGTACCGGCCTCCCGATATCCTGCTGGGCTCCACGGAGTATTCCACCCAGATCGACATGTGGTGAGTGCACGAGGGCCTGGGATGAGGATCCGGAGCTTGGGATGAGGATGCCCATAGGGATCCGTGCCTTGCATGAGGACCTGGACCACAGAGAGGGGGTTCCCAGGGTGGGGATGGGGATGCTTTGGGCCTTGCACGAGGAGCTGGAGCCTTGGGTGAGGATGCCAAGAGGGATCTATTTCGTATGGGTATGTGTACGTATGCACATACATGTCTATGTATGTGCGCATATATGATGTGTATGCATATATATAGTATATACATGCGTATAATGTGTGTGTGTGTTATCGTACACGTACGTATATACGTATGTTTATATATAGGCACACATATATATATCTGTGTACATTCGTGTGTATCTATGTGTATATATATATACACACATGTACATATATATATGTATATATATATAGCTGTATATATATATGTAGCTATATACATATGTATATATATCTATATACAGTAGATTGCTACTGGAATATACATACGTGTGTGTATATTTATGTATATACGTATGTATGTGTATATGTATTTGTATACAGTAGATCCCTATTGGGATATACATATGCATGCATA
The DNA here is from genome assembly GCF_963264785.1 of Psittacula echo. NCBI lineage: Eukaryota > Metazoa > Chordata > Aves > Psittaciformes > Psittacidae > Psittacula > Psittacula echo. Next base: position 2,043,986 of record NC_137763.1, read on the forward strand.
TGCATACATATATATATGTATATATATTTAATAGATTCATGTTGGGATATACGTATATATGTGCGTATGTGTTTATATACATATATATTTGTATTTACATATCTGTATGCAGTAGATCTATATTGGGATATACATACGTGTGTGTGTATATATGTGTGTATGTGTATCTATAGTATAGATATGTATATAGATATGTATATATATGTGTGTATATATAGATATTTATAGATATGTATGTAACGTATAGATATGTTTATATATATCTATATGCAATAGATCCCTATGGGCATATACATGTATGTATGTGTGCATATATATCTTTGTATACTTATATATATGTATATGTATCTGTATACAATAGATCTATATATATTTTTATGGTGATATACATACACACGTGTGTGTATGTATATTTATCTGTATGTATATATGACTGTATCCACAATACATTTCTATGTGGATATACATGTATATGTGTGTGTATATATATCTAAATGCATATATATGTATACGTATCTACGTACAATAGATTTCCATTGGCATATACATATCTATATGTGTGTGTATATAGATCTATATGCATAGATATGTGTATATATGTATATACAATAGATCCCTATTGGGATATATGTATAGGGGTGTGTATATAAATCTATATGCATGTATATGTGTATATATCCATATACAACAGATTTGTATTGGGATATCCATATAGACGTGTGTATATGTATCTATACGCATATAGAGGTATATATATCCATATACAATAGATTTCTGTTGGAATACCCGTATATCTGCGTGTGTCCATATACATCTATAAGCAAATATATATGTGCATATGCCTATACGCAATAGATCCCTACTGGGATATCCATGTGTACCTCTCCATGCTGTCCCTATGTCCTCGGACGGGCGTCGCAGGGGTGTGGGCTGCATCTTCTCGGAGATGGTGACGGGGCGGCCGCTGTTCCCAGGCTCCACCGTGGAGGAGCAGCTTCACTTCATCTTCCGCCTGCTCGGTACAGGGGGGGCCCAGCCAGGGGCCAGGGGGGGCACCGATGGGGTTTGGGGTGAAAAAAGGGGGTTTCGGGTAAAGAAAGGTGGGGGGGTGGTGTTGGAAATGAAGGGATTTGGGGCAAGTTTGGGGGCAATTTGAAGAGGTTTTGGGGGGATTCAGGGCGAAATTGGGGGTTTATAGAGGAAATGGAGGGGTTTGGGGGGGGATCTGGGGAGAGATTGGAAGTTTTTGGGAAAATCCAAAGGATTTTCGGACATTAAAGGGGTTTTGGGGTGAATAAAGGGGATTTGGGGCATACAAAGAGATTTGGGGTCCCAGAGGGGGTTTGGGGTCCTCTTCCTTACCCCCCCTCCCCATTCCACACAGGGACCCCAACGGAGGAGACGTGGCCAGGGATTGGGGCCAACGCCGAGTTCCGGGCCCACAAGTACCCCCCGTACCCCCCCGAGGGGCTGCTGCACCACGCGCCACGGTCTGCCCCATGGAGGGGTTGCTGCTGCCCCATAGCAGGGGGAAGGTGGTCCTTAGTGGGGAGGGGTTTGCCCCATAGGCAGAGGAAGTTGCCCCATAAGAGGGTATCTATCCCACGGGGGTGGCTCTGCCCCATAGCAAAGATTGGGGTGTGGGTATGTGCCCCATAGGGGATGGGTCTGCCCCATAGCAGAGGTTAGGGTGTGGGTATCTGCCCCATAGGGGGTGGCTCTGCCCCATAGCAGGAACTAGGGTGTATCTGAATTCCCCTTTTCCCCCCCAGGCTGGACCAGGATGGTGCTGACCTGCTGGGGCAGCTGCTGCAGGTGAGGGGTGGGGGGCGTGGCCACCCTTAGTACCGCCCCTTTCCCCATAAGCTCCGCCCCCTTAACAACACCCCCTTCCCCAAACCCCTCCTTCATGGGGGCGGAGCTTCCCCCCTGCATGGACCCAACCATTGCATGCTGGGGGTGGGGGGATAAGGGGGCGGAGCTTTGTGAGGCCACGCCCACAAGAGGGCGTGTCCTGACGGGGTGGGGGGCAGTTCGAGGGGCGGCGGCGGCTGCCGGCGGCTGAGGCCATGGCGCATCCGTTCTTCGCCTGCCTGGGGCCCCGCGTCACCACCCTGCCCGACAGTGAGTGGTTGGGTCGGGGGGGGGGCGGGGCTTAAAGGAGGCGGGGCCTGAAGTGGGAAGGGTTCAATGGGGGTTGGGGGGGGGGCTTGGGGGGGCGTGGCTTCGGGGTAGGGGAAACTGGGCGGGGGTCTAAGGGCATAAAGGGGGCGTGGCTTAAAGGAGGCGGGGCTTACAGTGGGAAGGGTTCAATGGGGGTTGTGGGAGTGGCGTTGGGAGGCGGGGCTTTGATTGGGCAGTGCCCATTGGGTTTAAGTGGGGTTGTGGGTGGGGCTTCACGGGGGGCGTGGCTTCGAGGGCGAGGCCTTCCAGGTGCATGGCTTTGATTGGGCGATGTGCAATGGCTTGAAGTGGGAGGAGTTTAAGTGGGCTTGTGGGAGGAGCTTACAGGGGGCGGGGCTTAGAACGGGCGGGGTTTAGAGGGGTGTGACAGCAGCTGACAGGGGGCGGGACTTAATGGGGTGGGACTTAAGGGGCGGGGCTTGGTGGGGGCGTGGCCTGTATAGGTGCAGTCTTGGCGCAGGGGAAGGATCCCATTGGTCAGGCTGGGGAGCATTGGGTGGGGCTTAAGTGTGGGTGGGAGGGGCCTGGGAGGAGAGTTCCTGGGGAGGCGGGGCTTGTGTTGGCCACGCCCTTTATGCAAATCACCCGCCCCCATGCAGCCACCTCCATCTTCGCGCTGAAGGAGATCCAGCTGCAGAAGGAGCCGGGGCTGCGCTCGGCCACGCTGCCCCCCCCAGGTCAGCACCCCCAAAATGGGGACCCCCTCCAAACCCCCGACCCCCCCTGCCCCTCAGCATCCAGGACCCGTCCAAAACTGGATCCCTGCCTCCCAACTTTCAGGTCCCCCCCCAAAATCCAGGGACCCCCTAAAACTACACACACACACACACACCCACACCCCATTTTGGGGGGATCCTTTGGGATTCTCCCTATTTTGGGGGTTTCCCCTGACCCCCCTTTTATTCCCCACAGGTTCCTCTGCCTTCCGGGTGCTTGACACTGAGTTCTGACCCTGAGCAGGTAAGGGACCCCCAACATCAGGATGCCCCCCCCCTCCATGGGCCCCCCAAGAGATCCCCATCAAAACTGGGGTGCAACCCCCCAAAAAGGAAGAAGATTCCCCAATAATGGGGAAACAGCCCCAAAAACAAGCCCCCCCCCCCCGAGTGGGGGGAGCCCTAAAATGGGGGGGGACTCTCTAAGGGGGGGCTGGAATTAGGTTTTAAGGGCCCCCCCTTAACCCTTTCTTCTCCCCCCAGCCCTCGGATCGCTGCTGCAACGCCCTGGGACTCCCCCAGCACTGGGGGGGGGTGGGGATGCCCCCAAAGCTTGGGCAAATCTGCTCCAAACTGGGGGAGGGAACCCCCAAAATGGATTGGGGGGGCACCCTAGAACTAAAGGGGGATCCCCCCGAAGTGTTACTATGCCCCCCCCGCGAAGAGCTGCTGCTGGATTTAGGGGGGGATCCCATGGGACCCCTTGTAATAGGGAGCCCCCCCCATCCTATTTTTTGGGGGGGGTCCCTTGATTTTGGGGCTCCCCCTCCCCGATTTCCTTCGAGTTTTATTTTTTCAAGGCAATATTATAAAGAAGAGTCTATATTGGGCCCCCTCCCCCAGGGTGGGGGCTTTGGAGGTGGGGGCTACAATGGGGGCAGTTTTGGGGGGGGGGTGTCCCCTTCTGAGCTTCCTCTGAGGTTACTCACACTTTACTCCAGGGTTACTTGGGGGGGGGTCTTCACCTCCTGGGGGAGGTCCCTTTGGCTTGGGGGGGGGGGCTTGGTCCATGGTTACTCCCACGTTACTACAGGGTTACTCAGGCCCTACTTGCCCTTTACACCAGGGCAGCTGTGGGGCCGCTCCTGCCCTGTTCCAGCCTTACTCAGCCCTTGCTCCCTTGCTATTGGCTTCTACTCCTTGGTTACTCAGTCACTACTCAGCATGGGGCTGCACCTTCCCCTTTGATGCTCAGGGGCTTACTCTGAGCTTACTCACACCTTACCTTAGGGTTATGCAGTGATTTATTGCTCTTCAGAACCTAGGGTTACCCATTTTGGGGGGTGGGGGGGGCTTGCCCTGAGTTTACTCAGCCTTTACGTTGAGCTCATTTGCTCCTGGTCAGGGTTACCCATGGGGGGCCTTACTCTGGGTTTACTCAGCTCTGCCTTTGGGGTGATTTGGTGCTTTATTGATGCCCCTTTCCCTTCTCCACCCCTTTCCTTGGCCTTTACTCTGCTTTTACTCAGCCTTGCTTCTCCCATCACTTGTCCAGCTCCTTGGCACAGCCTTTACTCAGCCTTTACTCAGAGCTTTCTCAGCCTTCTCCTGCTCAATAGTCCCTACTTACGGCTTTAATCCCAGGTTGTCTTTCTCAAAGCCCTACTCCAGTGTTACACAAACCCCATCTTACTCAGTGAGGAGTTCCTCTCGACACTGACGTGCTCCGTACTCAGAAGTGGGACTCAGGAGGCTCTTAGGCCTTACTCAGAGGTTACTAAGGCCTTAGGGGGCCAGCCCTAGAGGGCTTTTAGGGTCACACAATGGCACCTTCTTTGCTACTACGCAGTGATACAAAGCCCCCCTCTTGCTTACTCAGCCCCTTCTTTTGCTCGCCTTGCACGACTTACTCAGACTTTACACCATTGCCTCGTGCCATGTCTTTATCCGAGCCCTTTCTCCAAGGATACTCCATGGATACACGCACTTTGCTTTGCTTCTTTACTCCGAGCAAGGTACTCTCTCCCCCCAGTGCGTGTTCAGCCCATTGGGGGTTCACAGTGCTTACTCCAAGGTTACTCAGCCCTTACTTTGGTCCCTTGGAGTTACTGCATGTTCTTGATGCTGAAGTTACTCAGCCACTACTGCAGGTCACAGCTCCCACTGGGGTTATCCAATACACTGATGGGTGGAATACTCCTTACTCCCAGGTTACTACATACCCTATGGCCACACAAGCATTACTCCAAGCTAGGGTTACTGTCATATTACTCTGGGGTTACTCACCCATCACCCCAATGCAGGGCGCTTCTCTGGGGTTCCAGTGGGTGCCAATGGCACCCTTCAGGGTTGCTCACAGGAGGGTTGTTACTCCAGGGTTACTCATTGGTTGTTGGAGGGTTGTTCTTGGTTGGTGGAGGGTTGTTACTCACTGGTTGTTACTCGAGGGTTACTCATAGGCCATTGGAGCATGTTACTCCAGGGTTACTCACTGGTTGTTGGGAGGGTCGTTACTCCGGGTTTACTCACCCATCACCCCAATGCAGGGCGCTACTTTGGAGTTACAATGGGTGCCAATGGCACCCTTCACAGTTAACACACGGCTTGCTGGAGGGTTGTCACTCCAGGGTTTCTCCCATTCCACGCCGGGGTGACACCCTTTGAGCTTAGAGACACCCCAAGGCCCCATTCCAGCCTTAAGCATGGGGTTACTCTGGGTTTACTCACACTTTACTCCGAGGTTACTCACACCTGGCACATCCAGCACCGCTCAGGATTGGCCCTATCCCCCCCCATCCCCACGGGTCCCTATACGTACCCTGTGTGTAAATATGTACATAAGGGAGCGGGGTTTTTTACATGCAGCATGAGACCCTCGAGGGCTCGGCCCCTATAGCACCCATGGGGGGGGGCAGAGCCTCTAAACTTCCCCGGGGGGGGGGATGAGAGAGCCGCGGTGCCCCCCCCCCATATGGGGATATAGGGGTTGCTTGGGGGGGGGGGCTATAGGGGTAGAGGGGGATGAGCCATGACCCTGGGTCCCGAGGGGGGGGTGGTGATGGGGTGGGATCATATGGATCCTATAGGCTCCTCTTCCCCCCACTACCCCCCCCCCCAGGAAAGTGACGTCACGTAGCGGGTGGGGTGACGTCACGTGGTGGGCGGGGCCTCGCGCCTCGGCTGTACGGTACCGACCATTAAAGCCTCCCTGGGACACGCCCGTGACCCCTCTGTGACCCCGCGTCCCGTTCCTCTCCCCCCCCCCCCCCCCCCCCCCCCCGAAACACCGCAATGGTCTCACCCGCGCGCAGGGGGAGGGTCCCGCCGGCTCGGCCAATGGCGTTGCGGGGTGGTGGTGACGCGGTTGGGGAGGGTGGGTTCAGGCTCAGCCATTGGTTCCCTATTGCGGCACCACCCCACCCCCCCGACCCTGTCGCGACCCCAGCGGGGGGGGGAGGGGGGGAGCCCACGTGGGGCTATGGAGAGGGGGTGACTTTCAGTGACGTCACTGGGGGGAACCCACTCAGTGGTTGTGACGTCACAGGGGGCCCCACGCACTCTTCGGCACGGAATAATCCCTGTAGCGGCTGTGACGTCAGCCAGGACCCACGTGGGGTGGGGGTTCCCAGTGGAGTTATGACGTCACTGAGTGGGGGAGTCCCCTCCTGCCTCTTTGACGTCACGGGCCACCCAAGCGCGACAGTGACGTCATAGGGAATCCTAAGGGGGAGGGGTGCCTGTGTTCCTTGTGGTGTTGTGATGTCACACCGCTGCCGTCGTGACGTCACGGGTCCCCACTAGGGTAGTGACGTCATAGAGAGCCCCTTGTGGGGGTGGGAATTCCACCGAGTTGTGACGTCAGAGAGGGTTCCCCACCAGGGCTGTGACGTCATTTGGGACCCGTGTGAGGTTATGATGTCACGGGGGAGGTTCCAATGGGCATCCCTCGGTTATGACAGGGTTTCCCACCCCTCCCCATGGCCCATAGGATGGGGCTTATCCCATGGGATGAACTTGGGGGGGGGGGAGGGGTTCGTTATCCTTAGGGAGCTCGTTTATGGCGCTGCCACCCCTGGGGTCGGATCCGCTTCCCCTTGTCCCTATCCCGGTCTGCGCTGAGCCCTGGTGCCTGATACCGGGAATTGCGGGGGTCCGGATCCCTTGCTCCCTCCCGCTTGGATTCCGCTTCCCGTTGAAGCCAGGGCCGAGATCCACCCCACCCCAAAACTACAACTCCCATCATGCCCCACGCCACGTTACGCCACGTGCGCCGCGCAGACGTCACTTCCGCCTCCGGCGGTGTTGCCATGGCGGCGGAAGCGGTGCGGTTGAGGCCCGGTCTCGGGGCCCCGCTGCAGGCCCAGCTCCTGCCCTGCGGCATCCGGTACAACGGCCCCGCGCCTGTGGCCGCCTTCCTGCGGGTGCAGCCCGGGCCTGGCGGCGGTGAGCGGCGGGAGAGCGCTTCTATGGGGCTGGGGTGCCTATGGCGCCCGGGGGGTGTGTGGGGCAGGGGGGAGGCTCTATAGGTGCTGCCGGGGCTGTGCTGTGGGGCCCAGCACCGCTATGGGGCAAAGTGTGGGGCTGTTGACCCGCTGCCCCACATTTCTCCCCCCATAGAGCTGTGGGCTTCGTTCCGGGGCCGGCGCATGGGGGCCCGGGACCTGCCTCTGCCCCATGGCTACCGGGGGATGGTACTGCAGGAGGAGGACCGACGCCATGGCGATGAGGTGAGGCTGCCCCACACTTGGGGGGCAGGTTACACCCCCAACCCTGTTCTGTGGGGCGAGCTGCCCCACACTAACTCTGCCCCCTCCCCCCCCAGGGCCGGAGTGTGACGGTGATGGGGACGTTCGATGCCATCAGAGACTGGGGGGCCGATGGTGTCCCCCCCCCCGGGGGTCTGGCCCTAACGCTGCAATGGGGGGACATCGCTCAGGCGGTGAGGCTGGGCTGGGACCCACACTTAGGGGGCAGGGGAGAGGGACCCACATGTGGGGGGCCCAGAGGCACTTGGAGGTTCCCAGTGCTGGGCCCCACACTTGGGGGGCAGGATAGAGGGGGTCTCTGACACTTGGAGTTCTCCAATCCCTGGCCCCACACTTGGGGGGCAGGATGGGAACCCTTCAGCCCCATACTTGGGGGGCAGGATGGGGGGTCCCTGGCATTTGAGGGTCTCCAATCCCCGGCCCCACACTTGGGGGGCAGGATGGGGGTTCCTAGGACCCACACCTGGGAGGGTCCCTGACACTTGGGGGTCTCCAATCCCAGGCCCCACACTTGGGGGGCAGGACGGGAACCCCTCACCCCCACACTTGGGAGTCCCACCCCCATTCTCCCCCTTTGTTTCTCTCCATAGATCCACGCACCGGTCCCTGAGAGTGACGATGAGGAGGAGGAGCCCTGACAAGCCCCGCCCCTTCGTGGGCGGAGCCCGCGCAAGCCCCGCCCGCGCCACGCAATAAAGGCGCCAAGAGCTGGGTGTTTAATACCGGATGAGGGCGTGGCCTAATGGAGAGGGGGCGTGGCCTAATGGAGAGGGGGCGTGGCCTCACCACTTGCCCCTCTTGCTCCAGTCCTTCGGGGTGAAGTGCAGGCACTTGGCATCGATGCGCAGCACCCGCTTGAGCATCGCCCGCTCGTGGCCCTCCACGATGTCCTCCGACAGCGTCAGGATGTATTGACCCTATAGGGGACACATATAGGGGCTGGGGGGGGACCCCTATAGGGGTGATTTGGGGTCTCCCCATCTCCTCCGTCCCCTGTGAGCAACTGGAGTCGCTAAAGGGGAGGCTCAGGGGTGGCCCCACACACCCGTTGCCAGAGGGAATGCATAAGGGAGCCTTGGGTCTGCTATCGGGGTGGTTTGGGGACACCCAACCTCTGGGTGCTCTATAGGGGGCGATTTGGGGTTGCCTATGGGGTGATTTGAAGTCACACAACCCCACGGTCCTCTGTAAGGGGTGATTTGGGGTACCCCCAACTCCTAGGTCCTCTATAGGAGGTGATTTGGGATCCTCTCTAGGGTGATTTGAGGTGCCCCAACCCCTCAGTCCTCTCTAGGGAGTGATATGGGATTCCCTATGGGGTGCTTTGAGGTCCCTCATCCCGTGAGACCCCCGCTGTGTGTAGGGGCTGTGGGACAGGGGGGGACCCCCCCTCTGTCACCTTGTAGTAGTTGATGAGGTTGAGGTACTGCAGCGTGGAGATGACGTCCTCCTTCTTGATGCTGGTGATCTCACTGATCTCACTGGGGGGCAATCAAGGGGGTTTGACCCCCCCAAAACCCCCTCAGCCCCCCCAGACCCCAATGACCCCCCCCAACCCTTTAGCTCCTCCCCAAACCCTCCCCCCCCTTTTGCCATCGAAGGGATAGGGATGGGGGCGTGGCCTCTGGGGAAGGGGGTGGGGCCTATAAAGGGGTGTGGCCTTAAGGGGCGTGGCCTCGAGGCGAAGCGCCAATGGGGTAGAGCTAAGAGGTGGGCGGGGTTTGCACTGGGGGTGTGGTCTATGGGAAAGGGGTGGGGGTTGAAGGGGCGGGGCCTCGAGGTGAGGCGCCAATGGGGTGGAGCCAAAAGAAGCTGTGGGCGGGGCCAGGAGGAGGAGCCAGATCCCCATAGAGCTGGGATCCAATGGCAGAGATGGGGGATACTGAATGGAGGCGGAGCCTAAAGAGAAAGGGGGCGTGGCCGAGGGAGGAGCCAGTTCCCCATAGAGCTGGGATCCAATGGCAGGGAGGGGGCTGAGCTTAATGGAGGGGGCGGAGCCTAAAGGGAAGGGGGCGTGGCCTCACTTGATGGTGATCTGGGGCCGCTCCCCTCCCTCCGCCTTCAGCCCCATGAGGATCTCCAGGATGGTTTGGGACCAGTAACTGCGGTACGAGAGGAGCCCCAGGTCCGAGAGCGGCTTCTCGGGGGTCCCCGTCTTCCCCTCCACCTTGGAGAGCTCATAACCTGTAATGGGGGGGGGAAAACGGGGGGGGGGGTCACCCCAAATGACCCCAATGGGGGGATCCCCCAATACCCCTGGGTGGAGCCGGGGGGGGGGAAGCCAAAAGGGATCCCCCAAGGGGATTTTGGGGTCCCCGCAAGCGAGTTTTGGGTTCTTTCCCCCCAACAAAGGCGTTATTAGAAGAGGTTTGGGGTCTCTCAATGGGTCTCAGGTGGGGGGGTTTGGGGTACCAGGAGTTTTGGGGGGCGTCACTCACTGAACTCAATGAGCAGCTTCCCATAGCCCCGGCGCTGGTAGGGCGGCAGCGTGAGGATGCAGGCCACGTTGTAATCCTCGGTGGACTCCTTCTCCTGGGAGGCACCAAAGGCAATGGGGGGGACCCCAAAACAGGACCCGGACCCCAAACCACCCCCAAAAACCCTTCCCAACCCTTTACCACCCCCCCTCCAGCTCCCCAAAACCACCTGAAACCCCCCCGAAACCCCCTCAAAACACTCCAAAACCCCCAAAAAGCCCCCAAACCCCCCTCAAAACTCTCTGAACCCCCCCAAACCCCTCAAAACACCCGCAAAACCCCTTGAACCCCCTCAAAACCCTCTGAACCCCCTCAACCCCCCCAAACCCCGCAATCCCCCTCAAAACCACCTGAAAGCCCCCCAAACCCCTTGAACCACCCCCAAAACTCCTCAGTCCCCCCAAAACCCCCTCAAAACCACCCAAAACACCCCCAAACTCCCTTAAAACCCTCTGACGCCCTCCAAAACCACCTGAAACACCCATAAAACCCCCCCAAAACCCATTCAAAACCCCCCCAAAACCCCTTGAACCCCCCCCGAACCCCATCCTCCCCCCCCAGGACTCCCCCCCCACCCCCACCTTGGAGAAGTAGCCGACGATGTGGAAGCCTTTGCAGTCGTACTCGGTCATGACATAGAAGAGGAAGGGGTCAGTGTCGTAATAGAGCGTCTTGTGGTCCAAAAAGCACTTGGCCAAGAGGCAAAGGTTCTGGGAATAGCTCTGGGGGGGGGTCCAGAAGGTGAGGGGGGGGCCCCTAAAATAGGGGACCCCCCCTTTGTCCCCCCCTTATCGTGTTTTACCTTGTTCTTGCGGCCGTCGATCTCGAAGAAGGAGATGGTGCCTTTGCGGTAGATCTCATTGCCGGGGGGGTGCCTCAGGTCACATTTGGTCTGGGGGGGGCAAAAACAAAGCGGGGGGGGTAAGAAAAGGGGGTGTCAATGAGGGGGTCTGATGGTCAGTGGGGGGTCCCCAATGGTCTCAATGAGAGGGTCCTCAATGGTCTGACCGGGGTCCCCCCTGTCTGTACCAGGCACCATACTTGAGGCTATGTGGGGTACTCAATGGTTATGGGGGTTCCCCAATGGTTTCAATGGGGGTCCCCAATAGTCTCAATGAGGGGATCCCCAATGGTCTCAATGGTGTCAATGAGGGGGCCCCCAATGGCATCAATGAGGGGGTCCCCAATGGTCTCAATGGTGTCAATGGAGGGTCCCCAATGGCATCAGTGAGGGGGTCCCCAATGGCATCAATGGGGCTCCCCAATGGCATCAATGAGGGGGCCCCCAATGGCATCAATGAGGGGGTCCCCAATGGTCCTCAATGGTGTCCATGGGGGGGCTCCCCAATGGCATCAGTGAGGGGGTCCCCAATGGCATCAATGGGGGGCTCTCCAATGGTATCAATGGGGGGGTCCCCAATGGCATCAATGAGGGGGTCCCCAATGGCATCAATGAGGGGGTCCCCAATGGCATCAATGGGGGGGTCCCCAATGGCATCAATGAGGGGGTCCCCAATGGCATCAATGGGGCTCCCCAATGGCATCAATGGGGGGTCCCCAATGGCATCAATGAGGGGGTCTCCAATGGCATCAATGGGGCTCCCCAATGGCATCAATGGGGGGGTCCCCAATGGCATCAATGAGGGGGTCTCCAATGGCATCAATGGGGCTCCCCAATGGCATCAATGGGGGGGTCCCCAATGGTGTCAATGGGGGTCCCTATTGGTCCTCAACGGTGTCAATGCGGGGGCTCCCCAATGGCATCAGTGAGGGGCTCCCCAATGGCATCAGTGAGGGGGTCCCCAATGGCATCAATGGGGCTCCCCAATGGCATCAATGGGGGGGTCCCCAATGGCATCAATGGGGGGTCCCCAATGGCATCAGTGAGGGGGACCCCAATGGCATCAATGGGGGGGTCCCCAATGGCATCAGTGAGGGGCTCCCCAATGGCATCAATGGGGGGGTCCCCAATGGCATCAGTGAGGGGGTCCCCAATGGCATCAATGGGGGGCTCTCCAATGGTATCAATGGGGGGGTCCCCAATGGTCTCAATGGTGTCAATGAGGGGGTCCCCAATGGCATCAATGTGGGGGTCCCCAATGACATCAATGGGGGGGTACCCAATGGCATCAATGAGGGGGTCCCCAATGGCATCAATGGGGCTCCCCAATGGCATCAATGGGGGGGTCCCCAATGGCATCAATGAGGGGGACCCCAATGGCATCAATGGGGCTCCCCAATGGCATCAATGGGGGGGTCCCCAATGGCATCAATGAGGGGGTCTCCAATGGCATCAATGGGGCTCCCCAATGGCATCAATGAGGGGGTCCCCAATGGCATCAATGAGGGGGTCCCCAATGGCATCAATGGGGCTCCCCAATGGCATCAATGGGGGGGTCCCCAATGGTGTCAATGGGGGTCCCTATTGGTCCTCAACGGTGTCAATGCGGGGGCTCCCCAATGGCATCAGTGAGGGGCTCCCCAATGGCATCAGTGAGGGGGTCCCCAATGGCATCAATGGGGCTCCCCAATGGCATCAATGGGGGGGTCCCCAATGGCATCAATGGGGGGTCCCCAATGGCATCAGTGAGGGGGACCCCAATGGCATCAATGGGGGGGTCCCCAATGGCATCAGTGAGGGGCTCCCCAATGGCATCAATGGGGGGGTCCCCAATGGCATCAGTGAGGGGCTCCCCAATGGCATCAATGGGGGGGTCCCCAATGGCATCAGTGAGGGGCTCCCCAATGGCATCAATGGGGGGGTCCCCAATGGCATCAATGGGGGGCTCCCCAATGGCATCAGTGAGGGGGTCCCCAATGGCATCAATGAGGGGGACCCCAATGGCATCAATGGGGCTCCCCAATGGCATCAATGGGGGGGTCCCCAATGGCATCAATGAGGGGGTCTCCAATGGCATCAATGGGGCTCCCCAATGGCATCAGTGAGGGGGTCCCCAATGGCATCAGTGAGGGGCTCCCCAATGGCATCAATGGGGGGGTCCCCAATGGCATCAGTGAGGGGCTCCCCAATGGCATCAATGGGGGGGTCCCCAATGGCATCAATGGGGGGCTCCCCAATGGCATCAGTGAGGGAGTCCCCAATGGCATCAATGAGGGGGACCCCAATGGCATCAATGGGGCTCCCCAATGGCATCAATGGGGGGGTCCCCAATGGCATCAATGAGGGGGTCCCCAATGGCATCAATGAGGGGGTCTCCAATGGCATCAATGGGGCTCCCCAATGGCATCAATGGGGGGGTCCCCAATGGCATCAGTGAGGGGGTCCCCAATGGCATCAGTGAGGGGCTCCCCAATGGCATCAGTGAGGGGGTCCCCCATGTCCGTACCAGGTGCCTCTGGAGGCAGCGCAGGCTGTGCCCGTACTTGAGGCAGAACTCGCAGAGGTAGAGCACGGGCAGCGCCGTCAGCTCCTGCGGGTAGGGCGAGAAGTACCAGGGCTTGAGGCGGTGCCGGCCCAGCTCGATGCACTCGATGTTCTTCATGCGCGTGACGATGTCGTCGTGGCTCCGGTCCGACACCAGGCTCCCGGTCATGCGCGGCGCCTGCGGGGCCCCGTCCGACGAGTCCTGGGAGTCCTGCCCCAAGCGATTCCCAGCGCTGGGAATGGGGCAGCCAACGGGGCGCTGCTTCCCCCCCGGCCCCGGCCTCAGCATCCCCTGCTTCAGGTCAGTTCCCTTCTGTTATCCCGCTCCATTCCCCTTCCCATGCCTCAATTTTCCCATTTCAAGGCTGTTTTCCCTCTTTTTCCCCTCTTCCAACCTCAGTTTTTCCAATTTAAAGAGGTTTTTCCCCCTTTTCTATCCTTATTTCCCCTTTTCTGCCTGTTTCCCCTCTTTAAGGATGGTTCCCTTCTGTTATCCCGCTCTATTTCCCTTCCTGTACCTCAATTTTCCCATTTCAAGGCTGTTTTCCCCCATTTCCCCCTCTCCCTTCCTCAGTTTCCCCATTTTAGGAGGGTTTCTCCTCCTTTTCCAGCCCCATTTCCCGTCTTTCCTCACTTTCCCCATTCCCACACTGCGTCCACCCCCTTTTCCTGATGGAAAAGCTCCGTTCCAATGGGCTTTGCCCTCCATTTCCACACCATTTCCCTCCTTTCCCTCCTTCCCCCCCTCAGTTTCCCCATTGCCAGGCACTTGCTCCCCCCATTCCCCATCCATGTCCATTCCCATTTCCATCCATGTCCACGTCAATGTCCATGTTCATTTCCATCCCCATCCACGTCCATCCCCATCCATGTCCAACCCATGGCACTTGCTCCCCCCATTCCCCATCCATGTCCATCCCCATCCATGCCCATTTCCATCCATGTCCATGTCAATGTCCATGTTCATTTCCATCCCCATCCATGTCCATCCCCATCCATGTCCATTCCCATCCATGCCCATCCCCATCCATGCCCATTTCCATCCATGTCCATGTCAATGTCCATGTTCATTTCCATCCCCATCCATGCCCATTCCCATCCATGCCCATCCCCATCCATGCCCATTTCCATCCATGTCCATGTCAATGTCCATGTTCATTTCCATCCCCATCCACGTCCATCCCCATCCATATCCATCCCATGGACTTGCTCCCCCCATTCCCCATCCATGTCCATCCCCATCCATGCCCATTTCCATCCATGTCCATGTCAATGTCCATGTTCATTTCCATCCCCATCCATGTCCATCCCCATCCATGTCCATGCCCATCCATGCCCATCCCCATCCATGTCCATCCCCATCCATGCCCATCCCCATCCATGTCCATCCCCATCCATGTCCATCCCCATCCATGCCCATTCCCCATCCATGTCCATGTCAATGTCCATGTTCATTTCCATCCCCATCCATGTCCATCCCCCTCCATGCCCATTCCCCATCCATGTCCATGTCAATGTCCATGTTCATTTCCATCCCCATCCATGCCCATCCCCATCCATGCCCATCCCCATCCATGCCCATTCCCATCCATGTCCATCCCCATCCATGTCCATCCCCATCCATGCCCATTCCCCATCCATGTCCATGTCAATGTCCATGTCCATTTCCATCCCCATCCATGCCCATCCCCATCCATGCCCATTCCCATCCATTTCCATCCCCATCCATGCCCATCCCCATCCATGCCCATCCCCATCCATGTCCCTGTCCCTTTCCCACCTCATCCGTGCCCAAACACGTGGATTTCCGCTTCCTTCCCGGCTGGGCGGCCGCTGCCCGACGCGCGGAGCCGTTCTGGGGGGGGCGGGGGGGTCAGGACCACAAATACCCCCAAGGACCCCCCCAAAGGACCTGAGGACCCCCCCAAAGGGGTTATGGGGAGCACTGGGGGTGGTTACTGGGAGAGCAGGTGGGGTCTGAGTTAGTGATGGCTGAGCCCTTACTGGTTGGTCACTGGTGTGTTACTGGTTGGTTACTGGTTGGTCACTGGGGGCTCACTGGTGGTACTGGATAACTGCTACTGGTGTCTAACCGGCGCGTTACTGACGCGTTACTGACGCGTTACTGGTGCGTTACTGGTTTGTTACTGGTGCGTTACTGGTTTGTTACTGGTGTGTTACTGGTTTCTTACTGGTGCGTTATTGGTTTGTTACTGGTGTGTTACTGACGCGTTACTGGTGCGTTACTGATTTGTTACTGGTGCGTTATTGGTTTGTTACTGGTGCGTTACTGGTGCGTTACTGGTGCGTTACTGGTGCGTTACTGGCGCGTTACCGGTGCGTTACTGGTTTGTTACTGGTGCGTTACTGGTGCGTTACTGGTTTGTTACTGGTGTGTTACTGGCACGTTACTGGTGCGTTATTGGTTTGTTACTGGTGTGTTACCGGTGCGTTACTGGTTTGTTACTGGTGCGTTACTGGTGCGTTACCGGTGCGTTACTGGTTTGTTACTGGTGCGTTACTGGTGCGTTACTGGTTTGTTACTGGTGCGTTACTGGTGCGTTACCGGTGCGTTACTGGTTTGTTACTGGTGCGTTACTGGTGCGTTACCGGTGCGTTACTGGTTTGTTACTGGTGCGTTACCGGTGCGTTACTGGGCAGCGCTGGGCTCACCTGGGGGAACACGGAAGCCGGTGACGTCTCGGTGGCCGCAGGGACAGGGGTGGCCGGAGACACCACCTCCAGCTTCCGCTTCTGGGGAACGAGGGCAGCCCAGGATCATCCCAGTGCATCCCAACCCATCCCAGGTCATCCCAGTGCATCCCAACCCATCCCAGGTCATCCCAGTGCATCCCAATCCATCCCAGTTCATACTGGTTCATCCCAAACCATCCCGGGTCATCCCAGTCCATCCTAGTGCTCCCAGTACAGCCCCAGTAGCCCCTAGAGCTTCCCAGCATCACCTCAGTAACACCCCTTGGGGACAGGGAGTCCTTGGGGACCAGGCTGGGGACCCACTGGGAATGGGACCCACTGGGGACAGGATGGGACCCATTGGGGACATAACTGGGGACAGCAATGGGGGCCCATTGGGGACAGGATGGGACCTATTGGGGACATAACTGGGGACCAGAGCCCTTGGGGACTAAACCGGACACCCCTTGGGGACAAGGCCAGTGATGGGGACCCCTTGGGGGGACAGGGCCCTACTGGGGACCATTGGGGACCATTGGGGCCCCAGTTACCGTGGGGCGCTGGGCGCCGGGCGGGGGGGGCTCGGCCTCGCTCTCCTTGGGCAGGTGAAAGCGGAGGGTGATCTGAACGGGCACCGGTGGCACTGGTGGCACCGGTGGCCCCGGCACGGCTGGCCCTGGGATGCTCTTCCCGCTGGCCGGGGCCACCGGCAGCGCCAGCTCCAGGCTCTTCCTCTGTGCCGGGAGGAAGAGGAGGCGGTGAGGGGACAATGGGGGGGGGGACAATGGGGGGGGGGGGGGGGGAACAAAGCCACCGCGGGGCCTAAAGGAGGAGCCAATGGTGGTGGCACCGAATCCCCCCCCCCGGCAGCTGGGTCATGGCATCGCCCCCCCCACCATGGCAGCGGCCCCAGGGGGTCCCGGGTGTCACCTCCCAGAGGGCAGAGATGGGCCCCAGGGTCCTATATTGGGGTTGGGGGTGTCCCTGGGGTCCTATAGAAGGGTTTGGGATGGCCCCAATGTCCTATAGAGGGGCTGGGGGTGTCCCCAGGGTCCTATAGAGGAGTTGAGGATGGCCCTAATGTCCTATAGAGGGGTCATGGGATGGCCCCAGGGTCCTATAAGGGGGTAGGGGATGTCCCCAGTGTCCTACAGAGATGTTTGGGATGTCCCCAAGACCCTAAAGAGGGGTTGGGGATGTCCCCAGGGTCCTACAGAAGTCTTTGGGATGGCCTCAATGTCCTACAGAGATGATTGAGATGTCCCCAGTGTCCTATAGAGGGGTTGGGAATGTCACCAGGGTCCTATAAAAGGGTCTGGAATGGCCCCAATGTCCTATAGAGGGGCTGGGGATGTCCCCAGGGTCCTATAGAGGTGTTTGGGTTGTCCCCAAGCTCCTATAGAGGGGCTGCAGATGTCCCCAAGGCCCTAAAAAGGCATTGGAGATGTCCCCAGGGTCCTATACAAGGGCTGGGCATGTCCCCAAGCTGCCATAGGGAGGCCTGGGTGTCCCCTGGCTCTGGGTGTCTCCAGCAGCTCCTGCATCCCCCCAAGGCTCTGTCCCCTCCCTGCTCCAGGGGTTGGGGCATCCATGGGTACCAAGGTCCCCTCCTGGCCCTGGGGCTGCCCTTGTCCCTGTCGCATGGGGATGTCCCCTGTGGCCAAGTCCTCATCCCATATCCCCATGTCCCACATCCCTGTATCCCGTGTCCCATCTCCATATCCCAACGTCCCCATCCCCTATCCGTGTCTCCCTGTCCCCATCCCGTGTCCCGGTGGGTGCTCACCGTGTCCCTGTCGGGAGAGCCGGGCCGGGAGCCGGGAAGCCCGTTCTTGGTGGGGGTCTTGGCCTCCTTGCGTGGGCCCTGCACCCGCTTCAGGTCCAGCCGCTCCTGCGTCACCCACTCGTCCAGGCGCTTGTTGACTGGGGTCACGGGGGGATGTGGGGTGAGCATGGCCCCTATGGCCACTCTGTGTCCTCCTATGTGCCCCCAATGGCCCCCCATGGCCCCCCTATGGCCACTGTATGTCCCCCTATGGTCTCTCTATGGCCCCGTATGGCCCCCATGTCTCCCTATGGCCCCTCTATGTCCCCAACCCCCTCTTAGGCACACACATGGGGTGACAATGGCAGCCCCATGGCCCCCCATAACCCTTCTACACCCCTCAATGTCCCCTCCATGCCCTCCCATAGCCCCCTTCTGTGTCCCCACCTCAATCTTGGGCACACCAAGGGACACACATGGGGTGATGGAGGGGCACTGCACCCCCATATCCCCTCTTTAGCCCCCCCGTAGCCCCTCTATGTCCCCACATATGGGGGGTACTATGTGTCATGTGTCCCCCCCCAGCAGGGGGGTGATGCACCCCATGTCCTCCCCATTGACTCACAGTCAATGTAGTGCACGTAGAAGAGCTTCCTCCCGCTGATGTCCTTCACGCTCAGGATCTCGGCCAGCGCTGGGTGACAATGGGGGTGTCACCACCCCTCTTTTGGGGACATCCTCATCACCCCCCCCTCAACATGGGATGGACCCGGGGAGGGCCCCCCCAAACCTCACCATTGCCCCCCAAAATGCCCCCAATGCCCCCATTGTGTGAGCGCCCCCCCAACACGTGTCTCCCTTTAGGACCCCGCGGACCCCGCTGTCCGCAGGCCCCGCCCCTGCGCTCCAAACCACGCCCCTTTCCTCGCTACGCCTCCAATCGGGCTCCAACCCCACCCCGCAAGCCCCGCCCCCACCGAGTCAGGCCCCGCCCCGGACACGCCCCCGTCGTGTCCAGACCACGCCCCCTCCACCCGCCCCGTCCAATCAGACCCCGCCCCTCCACGCAAGCCCCGCCCCGCTCACGCCACTCATCCTCGTTGTCTTGGTTACGACGCAGCACGGGCAGGCGGCAGCCCTCGGACACGTCCATCTGCGGGGGGGGGGGGGGGGGGGGAAAGGAGGCGGGACGCGGGACCGTCAGGCCTGGGGCGGGGGGGTAACGGGACCGGGAGGGTTCCCGGTGGGCCCGGAAGGCTCCGGAGGGGTCCCTGCACCCCCAGCGGGGTCCCCAAACCCGCCCCGGGTTCCCCCAACCCCCCTCGAGGCCGTTTTGGGGCCCCCCCCACCTCCTCCTTTCACTCACCCCCTCCGCCATCCTCCTGTGCCTCCACTTCCGGGTTCCCAAGCTCACTTCCGCTTTTAGCCCCGCCCCTTCCCGCGGAGCGCGGTGGGCGGGGCCACGTGGCGAGCACGGAAGCGGAGCTGCGATCGTGGCTCTTCCCCCCCCCCCCCTTCCCCTTCCCCGTTCCCGCTATTCCCGGTATTCCCGCCTTCCCCACCCCTTTTCCCGCCCTCCCTTCCCCCTTTTCCCGCCATGGAGGACGGTGAGTGCCCCCCCCCCCCGTTTCTCTCCCTTAATGACGTCAAACGCAGCCGGAGCCGTCAGTAGGTTCCAGGGTTAACCCGGGGAAAACGGGGTTCAATGGAGGGGGGCGGGTTTAAAAGGGGTAAATGGTTATGGGGGGGGGTCCCCACTGGCCATGTGACACCCTGCTGTCATGTGACACCCACCCCCCCTTTTTACCCTTCACTATAGTGACCCCCCCAGAGCTTCTCCCGTTCCTCCTGAAGCAGGATTGGGGGGGGGATGGTGAGTGCGGGGGGGTCAAACGGGGTCATGGGGGGGCCAAAGGGGGTTAATAGGGGTCATGGGGGTTAATGGGGGTCTTGGGGGGGCCAAAAAGGGTTTTTGGGGGGTCTAAGGGGGTAAGGAGGGTCATGGGGGGGGGTCCAAAGAGGATTAATGGGGGTCATTGGGGGGGTTGGGTAGGGGCAAAGGTGATTAATGGGGTCAGGGGGTGTCAATGGGGCTCAAGGGGGGGTCAAGGGGGGGCCAGGGAGGTGTTGGGGGGGAAGTGGGGTTAATGGGGGTCAAGGAAGATCATGGGGGGGGTCAATGGGGCTGGGGGGGGCATCAATGGGGATGAAGGGGAGGTTTGGGGGTTCAATGGGGGGGGTTTGAGGGGGTCAGTGGGGGGAGTTGAGGGGGTCAATGGGGGCCGGGGGGGGCATCAATGGGGAGGTTTGGGGGTTCAATGGGGGGGGTTTGAGGGGGTCAATGGGGGGGGTTTGAGGGGGTCAATGGGGGCCGGGGGGGGCATCAATGGGGAGGTTTGGGGGTTCAATGGGGGGGGTTTGAGGGGGTCAATGGGGGGAGTTGAGGGGGTCAATGGGGGGCCGGGGGGGGGCATCAATGGGGAGGTTTGGGGGTTCAATGGGGGGGGGTTTGAGGGGTTCAATGGGGGGGGTTTGAGGGGGTCAATGGGGGGGGTTTGAGGGGGTCAATGGGGGCCGGGGGAGGCATCAATGGGGAGGTTTGGGGGTTCAATGGGGGGGGTTTGAGGGGGTCAATGGGGGGAGTTGAGGGGGTCAATGGGGGGCCGGGGGGGGCATCAATGGGGAGGTTTGGGGGTTCAATGGGGGGGGTTTGAGGGGTTCAATGGGGGGGGTTTGAGGGGGTCAATGGGGGCCGGGGGGGACATCAATGGGGAGGTTTGGGGGTTCAATGGGGGGGGTTTGAGGGGGTCAATGGGGGGAGTTGAGGGGGTCAATGGGGGCCGGGGGGGGCATCAATGGGGGGGGAGGTTTGGGGGTTCAATGGGGGGGGTTTGAGGGGGTCAATGGGGGGGGTTTGAGGGGGTCAATGGGGGCCGGGGGGGGCATCAATGGGGAGGTTTGGGGGTTCAATGGGGAGGGTTTGAGGGGGTCAATGGGGGGAGTTGAGGGGGTCAATGGGGGGCCGGGGGGGGGCATCAATGGGGAGGTTTGGGGGTTCAATGGGGGGGGGGTTGAGGGGTTCAATGGGGGGGGTTTGAGGGGGTCAATGGGGGCCGGGGGAGGCATCAATGGGGAGGCTTGGGGGTTCAATGGGGGGGGTTTGAGGGGGTCAATGGGGGGAGTTGAGGGGGTCAATGGGGGGCCGGGGGGGGCATCAATGGGGAGGTTTGGGGGTTCAATGGGGGGGGTTTGAGGGGTTCAATGGGGGGGGGTTGAGGGGGTCAATGGGGGCCGGGGGGGACATCAATGGGGAGGTTTGGGGGTTCAATGGGGGGGGTTTGAGGGGGTCAATGGGGGGAGTTGAGGGGGTCAATGGGGGCTGGGGGGGGCATCAATGGGGAGGTTTGGGGGTTCAATGGGGGGGGTTTGAGGGGGTCAATGGGGGGAGTTGAGGGGGTCAATGGGGGCCGGGGGGGCATCAATGGGGAGGTTTGGGGGTTCAATGGGGGGGGTTTGAGGGGGTCAATGGGGGGAGTTGAGGGGGTCAATGGGGGGCCGGGGGGGGGCATCAATGGGGAGGTTTGGGGGTTCAATGGGGAGGGTTTGAGGGGGTCAATGGGGGGAGTTGAGGGGGTCAATGGGGGCCGGGGGGGCATCAATGGGGAGGTTTGGGGGTTCAATGGGGGGGTTTGAGGGGGTCAATGGGGGGAGTTGAGGGGGTCAATGGGGGGCCGGGGGGGGGCATCAATGGGGAGGTTTGGGTGTTCAATGGGGAGGGTTTGAGGGGGTCAATGGGGGGAGTTGAGGGGGTCAATGGGGGCCGGGGGGGGGCATCAATGGGGAGGTTTGGGGGTTCAATGGGGGGGGGTTTGAGGGGTTCAATGGGGGGGGTTTGAGGGGGTCAATGGGGGCCGGGGGGGCATCAATGGGGAGGCTTGGGGGTTCAATGGGGGGGGTTTGAGGGGTTCAATGGGGGGGGTTTGAGGGGGTCAATGGGGGCCGGGGGGGCATCAATGGGGAGGCTTGGGGGTTCAATGGGGGGGGTTTGAGGGGGTCAATGGGGGGAGTTGAGGGGGTCAATGGGGGCCGGGGGGGGGCATCAATGGGGAGGTTTGGGGGTTCAATGGGGGGGGTTTGAGGGGTTCAATGTGGGGGGTTTGAGGGGGTCAATGGGGGCCGGGGGAGGCATCAATGGGGAGGCTTGGGGGTTCAATGGGGAGGGTTTGAGGGGGTCAATGGGGGGAGTTGAGGGGGTCAATGGGGGGCCGGGGGGGGCATCAATGGGGAGGTTTGGGGGTTCAGTGGGGGGGGTTTGAGGGGGTCAATGGGGGGAGTTGAGGGGGTCAATGGGGGCTGGGGGGGGCATCAATGGGGAGGCTTGGGGGTTCAATGGGGGGGGGTTGAGGGGGTCAATGGGGGGAGTTGAGGGGGTCAGTGGGGGCCGGGGGGGGCATCAATGGGGAGGCTTGGGGGTTCAATAGGGGGGGTTTGAGGGGGTCAATGGGAGGAGTTGAGGGGGTCAGTGGGGGCCGGGGGGGGCATCAATGGGGAGGCTTGGGGGTTCAATGGGGAGGGTTTGAGGGAGTCAATGGGGGGAGTTGAGGGGGTCAATGGGGGCCGGGGGAGACATCAATGGGGAGGTTTGGGGGTTCAATGGGGGGGGTTTGAGGGGTTCAATGGGGGGGGTTTGAGGGGGTCAGTGGGGGCCGGGGGGGGTCATTTGGTGCCCTCAGTTCCCGCAGGGCCCCCCCCGGCTCCGGCGCCGTCGGTGGAGATCCTGGAGCAGCCGAAGGCGCGGGGGATGCGGTTCCGGTACAAGTGCGAGGGGCGCTCGGCCGGGAGCATCCCTGGGGAGCACAGCACGGAGAGCGCGCGCACGCACCCCACCATCCGCGTGAGCCACCGGCCCTGGCCGCTGCACACCAGTACAGACCAGTACAGACCAGTATAGTCCAGTATAGAGCGATACAGACCAGACCAGTATAGACCACTATAGACCAGACCAGTGCAAACCAGTAGACACCGATGTAGACCAGTATAAACCAGTATAGACCAGGACAGAGCAGCGTAGACCACACCCGTGTAGACTAGTAGGGACCAGTACAGACCGGTATAGACCAATACAGACCAGTACAAACCACTATACACCAGACTAGTGCGCGCTAGTACAGACCCGTATGGACCAGTACGGACCAGAGCAGTACAGACTGACCAGTAAAGACCAATATAGACCAGTATAGACCAAACCAATAGAAACCATTGTAGACCAGTAGAGGCCAGTATAGACCAGTATAGATCAGGGTAGCGTAATGGGAACTGGGAACTCACCCCCCCATGCCCCCATCCCTAGGGATCACAGCACCAACCCCTCCCTCCCATCACTTTAACATTCCTAGTCCAAACCAATATAAACCAGTCCAAACCAGTATAAACCAGTCCAAACCAATATAAACCCGTCTAAACCAATATAAACTATTCCAAGCCAGTATAAACCAGTCTAAACCAACCTAAACCACTATAAACCAGTCCAAACCAGTATAAACCAATCCAAACCAGTTCAAACCAGTCCAAACCAGTATAAACCAGTCCAAACTAGTTCAAACCAGTCTAAACCAGTGCGTTTGCCCCCCCCGCAGGTGAACAACTACCGGGGCCCGAGCCGGGTGCGGGTGTCGCTGGTGACGAAGGACCCCCCCCACCGCCCGCACCCCCACGAGCTGGTGGGCAAGGATTGCCACGACGGCTACTACGAGGCTGAGCTGCCCCCCGAGCGCAGCGTGCACAGGTGGGGCAGGACCCCCAAGTGTGGGGCAGGACCCCCAAGTGTGGGGCTGGGACCCCCAAGTGTGGGGCAGGACCCCCAAGTGTGGGGCTGGGACCCCCAAGTGTGAGGCAGGACCCCCAAGTGTGGGGCTGGGCCCCCCAAGTGTGGGGCTGGGATCCCCAAGTGTGGGGCTGGGACCCCCAAGTGTGGGGCAGGACCCCCAAGTGTGGGGCTGGGACCCCCAAGTGTGGGGCAGGACCCGCAAGTGTGGGGCTGGGACCCCCAAGTGTGGGGCAGGACCCGCAAGTGTGGGGCTGGGACCCCCAAGTGTGGGGCAGGACCCCCAAGTGTGGGGCTGGGACCCCCAAGTGTGGGGCTGGGATCCCCAAGTGTGGGGCAGGACCCCCAAGTGTGGGGCTGGGCCCCCCAAGTGTGGCGCTGGGACCCCCAAGTGTGGGGCAGGACCCCCAAGTGTGGCACTGGGCCCCCCAAGTGTGGCGCTGGGACCCCCAAGTGTGGCGCTGGGACCCCCAAGTGTGGGGCTGGGATCCCCAAGTGTGGCGCTGGGACCCCCAAGTGTGGCGCTGGGACCCCCAAGTGTGGGGCAGGATCCCCAAGTGTGGGGCTGGGATCCCCAAGTGTGGGGCTGGGACCCCCAAGTGTGGCGCTGAGACCACCCCCCCATCTATGGGGTGACCCCCCCCCCTTCAGCTTCCAGAACCTGGGAATTCAGTGTGTGAAGAAGCGGGAGCTGGAGGCAGCCGTGGCCGAGCGCATCCGCACCAACAACAACCCCTTCAATGGTACTGGGAGCACTGGGAAGGGGGGAGCAGGGCTACTGGGAGGCAATGGGAGGGTGACTGCTTTCATCCGGGTTTATACTGGTTTATGCTGGGAGGTTGGTGGGAGGCTCTGGGGGGTGCTGCTGTAGGGTCCTGGGAGCTCCAGACCAGTCCATACTGGTCCAAACTGGCCCATACCAGTACGTGCCGGTCGATTCCAGTCTGTACTGGTCCATACCAGTCTATTCCAGTTAGTACTGGTTTATACTGATCTGTACCAGTACATTCCGGTTCGCACTGGTCCATACCAGTCTGTACGGGTACATTATGGTCTGTACCGGTCTATACTGGTCCATACCAATCTATACCAGTCCACACTGATCCATACCGGTTCATACCAGTGCATACCAGTTGACACTCATCCGTACTGGTTTATACTGCTCCATACCAGCTCGTACTACTCCATACTCATTGATACTGGTCTGTACTGGTTCATATTAGTCCATACCCATTAACGCTGGTCCCTACTGGTTTATACTGATCCATACCAGCCTATACCAGTCCGTACTCGTTAATACTGGTCCGTACTGGTTCATAGCGGTCCATACCAGTTGATGTTGGTCCAGACTGGTCTGTGTCGGTCCATACGGATCCATACCAGTTGATACTGGTCCATACTGGTTAACGCTGGTCCCTCCCGGTTCCCAGTGCCAGCAGAGCAGCGGGGGGGCGAGTACGACCTGAGCGCGGTGCGGCTCTGCTTCCAGGTGTGGGTGCGGGGTGCAGGGGGGGGGTGGCTCCCGCTGCCCCCCCTCCTCTCCCAGCCCGTCTATGACAACCGTGAGTGACCCCCATAACGCCCCCGGGACCCCAAATACCCCCCTGGGAACCCAAAATACCCCCCCTTGGACCCCAAATACCCCTTAGCACCGCAATAACGCCCCCGGAACCCCAATACCCCCCCCCCCGGAACCCCAAATACCCCCCCCGGGAACCCAGAATACCCCCCCTGGGACCCCAACAACACCCCTGGGACCCCAGTAACCCCCCTGGGACCCCAGTAACCCCTGTGGGGACCCCAAATACCCCCTAGGACCCCAGTAAGCCTCCCATGGGACCCTAGGTGACTCCTATGACCCTACAAGACCCTATGGGACCTTAGGTGACCCCTATGACCCCGTGTGACCCCACGTGACCCCTGCCCCCCCCCCCCCCCAGGTGCCCCCAGCGCGGCCGAGCTGCGGATCTGCCGCGTGAACCGGAACTGCGGGAGCTGCCGGGGGGGGGACGAGATCTTCCTCCTGTGCGACAAAGTGCAGAAAGGTCAGCGCCAAACCGGCCCAAACCGGCCCAAACCGGCCCCAAACCAGCCCAAACCGGCCCAAACCGGCCCAAACCGGCCCCAAACCAGCCCAAACCGGCCCAAACCGGCCCAAACCGGCCCCAAACCAGCCCCAAACCAGCCCAAACCGGCCCAAACCGGCCCCAAACCAGCCCAAACCGGCACAAACCAGCCCAAAACCGGCCCCAAACCAACCCCAAACTGGCCCAAACCGGCCCAAACCGGCCCAAACCAGCCCAAACCGGCCCCAAACCTCCCCAAACCTCCCCAAACCGGCCCAAACCAGCCCAAACCAGCCCAAACCGGCCCAAACCGGCCCAAACCGGCCCCAAACCTGCCCAAACCAGCCCCAAACCGGCCCAAACCGGCCCAAACCAGCCCAAACCAGCCCAAACCAGCCCCAAACCAGCCCAAACCGGCCCAAACCTGCCCAAACCGGCCCCAGATCACCCCGAAGCAGCCCAAAATCACCCCAAAATCACCCAGAAACAGCCCCAAATCACTCTGAAACAGCACAAACCAGCCCAAAATCACCTCTGAAACCCCCCTGAAATGCCCCAAAACCACCCCAAAACCCCCCTGAAACACCCCCAACCCACCCCAAATCACCCCAAAGCCCAGCCTGGGGACCCCACACCTCCCTCCCGGGGTAACTGGGTCCCCCCCAAACCCCTTGTAACCCCCCCCTGAGCACCCAGGTGTGGGTGTGTTCCCCCCCATAGCCCCCCATTAACCCCCATAGCCCCCCACATCCCGGTGTCCTCTGACACCCTAGGGGTGCCCCCCCCGCCCATGGGTGCCCCCTTGCCCCCCCCCAGAGGACATCGAGGTGCGGTTCTGGGCCGAGGGCTGGGAAGCGCGCGGGTCCTTCGCGCAGGCCGATGTCCATCGCCAGGTCGCCATCGTGTTCCGGACGCCGGCATTCCTGGATCCCGGCATCCGGCAGCCGCGGAGCGTGCGCATGGAGCTGCAGCGCCCGTCCGACCGGCAGCGCAGCGCGGCCGTGGAGTTCCGCTACCTGCCCCATCAGGGTGGGACTGGGGATGGGGACGGGGGTATGGGATGTGGGATATGGGATATGGGATAAAGGTACGGATATGGGATAGGGGTACGGGATACGGATATTGGATAGGGATATGAGATATGGATATGGATATTGCATATAGATACGGGATTGGATATGGGATATGGGGATAGGGGAAGATGGGGATACGGAGATATGGGGATATGAGGATATGGGGACATGGGATACAGATATGGGATATGGATATGGGATATGGGTATGGGATGTGGGATATGGGGATATAGGAAAATGGGGATATGGTGATATGGGACATGGTCATATGGGGATGGGGGATATGGGAACATGGGGATATGGGGATAGGGGGAGATGGGGATATGAGCATATGGGGACATGACATGGGGATATGGGGACATGGGATATGGGGATATAGGCATATGGAAATATGAGAACATGGGGATATGGTGATATGGAGATATGGGGATATAGATATGGGGATACGGATATGGGATATGGGGATATGGGATGTGGGGATATGGGATATGGGACATGGGGATATGGATATGGGATATGGATATGGGATATGGGGATATGGATATGGGATATGGGGATATGGATATGGGGTATGGATATGGGGATATGGGATATGGATATGGGATATGGGGATATGGATATGGGGATATAGGATATGTATATGGGATATGGGGATATGGATATGGGGATATGGGATATGGGGATATGGGGATATGGATATGGGGATATGGGATATGGATATGGGATATGGGGATATGGGGATATGGATATGGGGATATGGGATATGGATATGGGATATGAGACATGGGGATATGGGGATATGGATATGGGATATGGGGATATGGATATGGGGATATGAGATATGGATATGGGATATGGGGATATGGGACATGGGCACACAGGGAGCTCATTGCATGCTGGGGGCTCCTGGGTCCCCTTGGGATCATTCCTGGGTCCCTTGGGTCCCCTTTGTCCCCCCGGGGTGCTCCAGGGGTCTCTGGGGCCCACTTTGGGTCCCTGTTGTGACCCTGGGGTGCTCCGGGGGGGTCACTGGTCTCTCACTGGTCTCTCACTGGTCTCTCACTGGTGTCACTGGTTGCAGGGGACCTGCAGTGCATCGAGGAGAAGCGCAAGCGCACCCGGGACACTTTCCGCTCCTTCGTGCAGCGCAGCCCGATGCCCGGTGAGGGGCGCGGGGGGGGGGGCAATGGGGTGGGATTGGGGCCCTAGGGGGGTATTTGGGGTCCCTGGGGGGGTTGTTGGAGCCCTAGGGGGAGGTATTCAGGTTCCGAGGGGGGTATTTGAGGTGCCGGGGGGGTTATTGCAGTCCGGAAGGGGGTATTTGTGGTCTGGGGGGGGGGTTATTGGGGTCCCATGGGGGTATTTGAGGTCCTGAGGGTGTTATTTGGGCCCTGGGGGGGGGCTTTGGGGTCCCAGGGGGGGTACTAGGGCCCTAAGGGGGTTTTGGGGTCCCTGGGGGTGTTATTGGGCCCCTAGGGGGGGTATTCGGGGTCTCTTAGGGGGTTAGGGGGGTATTTGGGGCCCTAAGAGGGGTATTTGGGTCCCTGGGGGGGGTCCCTGATGTTCCCTCCCTCTCCCCCCCCCCCCCCCCCCCCCAGGTCTCGCCCCCCCCGAGCCCCGCCCCCCCCGGCGCTTCGCAGTGCCCTCGCGGCCCTCCCCGGCCCCGCAGCCCCCCCCCTCCATGGGTGAGAAACTGGGGGGCACTGGGAGGGGTTAGGGGGGTACTGGGGGGTACTGGGAGTGACTGGGGGGTACTGGGAGTGACTGGGAGCTACTGGGGGGCTACTGGGAGTGACTGGGGGCTACTGGGGTATACTGGGGGGCTACTGGGAGTGACTGGGAGCTACTGGGGGGCTACTGGGAGTGACTGGGAGCGACTGGGGGGCTACTGGGAGTGACTGGGAGCTACTGGGAGTGACTGGGAGCTACTGGGGGGCTACTGGGAGTGGCTGGGAGCTACCGGGGGGCTACTGGGAGTGACTGGGGGCTACTGGGGGGCTACTGGGAGAGACTGGGGGGCTACTGGGAGTGACTGGGAGCTACTGGGGGGCTACTGGGAGTGACTGGGAGCTACTGGGGGGCTACTGGGAGTGGCTGGGAGCTACTGGGGGGCTACTGGGAGTGGCTGGGAGCTACTGGGGGGCTACTGGGAGTGGCTGGGAGCTACTGGGGGGCTACTGGGAGTGACTGGGAGTGACTGGGGGGCTACTGGGAGTGACTGGGGGCTACTGGGGGGCTACTGGGAGAGACTGGGGGGCTACTGGGGTATACTGGGGGGCTACTGGGAGTGACTGGGAGCTACTGGGAGTGGCTGGGAGCTACTGGGGGGCTACTGGGAGTGGCTGGGAGCTACTGGGGGGCTACTGGGAGTGACTGGGGGCTACTGGGGGGCTACTGGGAGAGACTGGGGGGCTACTGGGGTATACTGGGGGGCTACTGGGAGTGACTGGGAGCTACGGGGGGGGTACTGGGAGTGGCTGGGTGCTACCGGGGGGCACTGGGGTCGCTGTGGCTGCTCCACCCTCTCCCCCCCTCCTCTCCGCAGCCCCCCCCCCGTGTGTCGGGGTCCCGGGGGGGGCGTTGGGGGATGCTCCCCCCCCCCCCGCAGCCGAGCCCTTGGCCGAGGCCCTGCTGCAGCTGCAGGTGGCTGAGGAAGGGCCCATTCCGGACGTGGGGGGGGGGCCGGCTTCCCCATTGGACCTGGGGGTGCTCCTGGGGGACCCCCAGTTCCCCCCCCTGGAGACCATCAACGCTGCCGAGGTGCAGCGGCTGCTGGGCCCCCCCGAGCCCCCCCCCCCGCCCTTTGGGGACCCCCCCTTGCCTCTGGGGGGGGGGGATGCTCCCCCCCCCCCCATGCTGATGTCGTATCCCGAAGCCATCGCTCGCCTTGTGCAGGGGGGGGAAGGGGCTGGGGGGGGCCCCCAGTTTGGGGGGGGAGGGTCCCAGTTTGGAGTTGGGGGCTCCCAGTTTGGGGTTGGGGGGGTTGAAGTGGGGGGGGGAGGTGATGTAGGGGGGGGGTGCCCTGATTTGGGGGTCGTGGGGGGGGCGGACCCCGAGGATTCGCTGCCCTCCCTGGGGGACCTGGACTTCAGTGCCTTGCTCAGCCATTTCCCCTCCTCCTAACTGGGAGGAACTGGGCGCTACTGGGAGGGCTTAGGGGGGAACCGGGTGCCTATGGGGAGGCTTTTAGGGGGCACTGAGGTCACTGGAGGGCTACTGGGAGGCTTCTAGGGGTGACTGGGGGCTACTGGGAGACCGCTGGGCTATTGGGGGGCTACTGGGAAAGGTCGGGGGGGGGTAACTGGGGGCTACTGGGAGGGGTCTGGATGGGACTGAGCAGTCCCAGCATAGAACTGGGAGTCACGGGGACGCAACCAAGTGCCTATTGTGAGGTGGGGGGTGTCTGGGAGCTACTGGGAACCATGGGACTGCAACTGGGAGCTATTGGACATCACTGGGAGTCCTCAGGGCCCCCCCATCACCAGCATTAACCGCATCCCCCCCCCCGAACCAAAGTGCCTTATGGGGGGGGAAAGGATTTAAACCACCCCCCCTTTACCCCCCCCATAAATCACCCCAATAAATGGTTTGACCGAGCTTGGATTTGGGGGAGTGGCTTTAAAGGGGCGTGGCTTTTAAGGGGGCGTGGTCTGCACTGGAGTCAGTGCTGCCCATGCGCAAAGCGCAGCCCCGCGGGAGGCGGAGCCGAAACAGGAAGAGGCGGGGTTTGTTCCCCCGGAAGGGGCGGGGCTTCTTTGCGGCAGGGCCGGGGCGCCGGAGAGGAGCAAAGGAGAGGCCGGGAGCGGCCCAGCCGGGGCCGGGGCCCGCAGCGGGACCCAGCGGCACCGGGAGCGGAACCGGGGCCGGGGCGATGCCGAGCAAGAAGAAGAAATACAACGCGCGGTTCCCGCCGGTCAGCGGGGAGGGGCGGGGCCTGAGGCGGAAGTGGCGGCGGGAAGGGGGGGGGGGCGCATCACCATGGCAACGGGGAGGGTTGTGAGTGTGGGCGTGGTCTTGGGAGGGGGCGTGGCTTGTGCAGAGGGCGGGGCCTATGGGCCCAGGTGAGGGCATGTGGGGTGGTGACCATGGCAACGGGGGTGGTGTCGGCTTGGGGGCGTGGCTTCTGTAGGTTCTCCTTGTAAGGTGAGAAGGGGCGTGGCCTATGAGGGGGCGTGTCCCTCCAGCCCCATCTAAGTGTCTGGATGGGGGCGTGGCTTTGGAAGGGGCGTGGTTACGGGAGGAGGCGTGGCTTTGGCGGGGGGCGTGTCCATGCCTCAGTTTCCCTCCTGCTCCCCAGGCGCGGATCAAGAAGATCATGCAGACGGATGAGGAGATTGGGAAGGTGGCGGCCGCCGTCCCCGTCATCATCTGTATCCTTATGGATCAGCGGCACCGGGGTCACCCCACCATGGATATCGGGGTGTCCCCCCGCTCCGGACACATGGGTGCTCCTGAGGTCCCCCAGTGCCATCCCTCCTGAAGTGCCCCCTATCCCAGAGGCCTGGGTGGCCCTCAGCCCAGCCCCTTGAGTCCTTCCCATGTCATCTTGGTCCCCCCTGCCTATGGGTAGCCCTGAGTCCCATGGGATTGGGGTGCCCTGGGGACCTGGTTCCCCATGGGCTGGTAAAGGGGTTGGGGGTCCATTGGGGGCTCTCTGGATGGATCCCTAGGGGTTTATGGGTGTCCATTGGGGTTTATGGGGTCTATGGGTGTCCACTGGTGCCCATGGGTACCAATGGGTGTCCGTGGGGGTCCTTAGCACCCAAGCCCGTGCTCTGGAGCTCTTCCTGGAGTCGCTGCTGCGGAAGGCCTGTCACGTCACCCAGTCCCGCAATGCCAAGACCATGACCACGTCCCACCTGTGAGCACCCACCCCCAGCACCGAGGTCTTGGGCACCCAGGTCCCATTGGGGTGCCTGGGCCCCATTGTGGGGGGCCCCGGGGTACTCAGGGCCTATTTAGGGGGTGTGCATCACTCCGTGCCTCGGTTACCATGTTTCCCCTTTAAGCCTTATAGGAGAGCTGGGGGCGGAGCTTAAGAGGGAGGAGGCGTGGCTTGAGGCTGGGGGGGCGGGGCTTGCTGACACCCCCTCTCCTTTCCCATAGGAAGCAATGCATCGAGCTGGAGCAGCAGTTCGACTTCCTTAAGGATTTGGTGGCCGCGGTGCCAGATATGCAGGGAGAAGGCGAGGAGCCCCATGGCGATGGGGAGCGGGGGCCCCGCAGGTGGGTGATGCCCCCCCTGACATGTAGGAGCCGCCCCCCAACATATGGGCCCCACCAACATCAGAGACCCCCCCCCCACATCTCCATGTGGGTGCCACAGGAAGGGATAATCCACAGAGGATGGTTCCCGAAGGGGATCCCCTATGGGAATGGGGTACAGGGAGATGATCCCCAAAGCACTGGATCCCATGGGAATGGGGGGGTGGGTTATGGAATAAAGAGGAGGTCTCCAATACCTGGGTCCCATGGGAAGGGGTGGGGAGGTCCCCAGTACCTGGGTCCTTTATATGGGGGTGTTGTGGGTTACAATGGGGGGACCCCAATGTCTGGGGGGGGTCGGGGGGGGGCTCTTCCAGGGGTCGTCGCCCCGGAGCCAGCCGGAAGAATGGGGGCCCCGGCGGGAAGGGGAAGGATCCGAAACAGTCAGGAACGGACACAGAGCAGGAGGTGGGGGGGGGACCCTGATATTCCTAAGGGGAGATTGAAGGGGTGCTGGGAGGGGGGATTTGGGGGTTCCTGGATGGGTTTGGGGGGGCTTGAAGGTGGGGGGGGGGGGTTTGAAGGGGTTTTGGGAGATCCTGGATGGATCTGGGGGGTCTTGAGGGGTTTAGGGGGTCCTGAATGGGGTGGGGGGGTCTTGAAAGTGTCTGGGGGGGGTCTTGAGGGGGGTTTAGTGAGTCCTGGATGGGTTTGGGGGGGCCTTAAGGGGGGTTTGAGGGGTCCTGGATGGGTTTGAGGGGGTTCTGGGGGGGCCTTGGGGAGGATTGCGTGGTCGTGAATGGATCTGGGGGGGCCTTTGGGGGGTTTTGGGGGGTCCTGGATAGGTTTGGGGGGTCTTGAGGGGGTTTGAGGGGTCCTGGGGGTGTTTGGGGGTCCCTGTGTCCCCTCATTGCCATCTCCCCCCAGGAGGACACTGAGGACAGTGACAGCGATGGGGAGGAGGAGCCGCCGCCGCCCCCCCCCGCCCCCGCCCCCCTTAACTTCTCCAGGTACCCCAATACCAGGGACCCCTTTGAGGGGGGGGGGAACCCCCCAAACCCGTGGGGGGACACCCTCAGAGGAGGGGGGTGTTAAACCTTCCCCCCCCCCCCCCCCATTTTGGCTCCACTGACCCCTTGTTCCCACAGCCCGGGGGGGCCTTTTGCACCCCTGGGCCCCCCCCCGACGCTGCCGGGGGGGCTCCCCCCAGCCCCCGGCCCCCCCCGGGCCCGCGAGGAGGAGGAGGAGGAGGAAGATTACGACTCCTGACACCCCCAAACCCCCCCCCGCACCCCCTCAAAGCCCTCCCTGGGTGTTGGGGTGAGGGCATCGGGGTGAGGAGTTGTGACCGTTCTCAGCCTTTGGGGGGGGGGGGGGCTCACTTTGAATCCCAGGGTTCCCCCTTCCCAGAGTCCTGGGGTTTATCCTGGAATCCTGAGGCTCCTCCCACATTCTTGGGGTTCCCGGACCCCATTTTAAAGTGGGGGGGGTTGATTTTGGGGCCCTTTGATGACATTTAATGAGTCGGGATGGGGGGGGAGGTTTGTATCAGCTCAATAAAGTTGCTGTTTCCATACATCCTGCTCCTCCCCCCACCGCTCCCCAACCCTTGGACCCCCCCCCAAACCCAAGGCCCCCCCCAAAATCCTGCGCCCCCCCCCCCCCCCCCCGGTCCCATTGGGGACACGTGATGCCTCTCTCGGCCACTAGGGGGCAGCAAAGCACCTGTGGGGGGGCTGCAGCGGCCCAGAGGCGCCCCAGAGGAGACCCCATAGGATCCATAGGGTCTCATAAGGGGGTTATAGAGGCCTATAGGAGCCCATAGAGGAGTTTATAGCGGTATAAAAGCCCATAAGGGTGTTACAGGGATGTATAGAAGCCCAGAGTGGGTTTATAGGGGCCTGTAGGCACTTCTAATAGGGTTTATAGGGGCTTATAAGCACTTCTAATAGGGCTTATAGCGACTATAGGAGTCTAGACATCTATAGGAGTCTAGACGCCTAGAGGAGCTCATAAGAGGCCTTTTAGGGGTCTGTAGGAGGCCAGAAGGGGTTTATAGGGCCTATAAGAGCTCATGGGGGTGTTAAAGACCCTATAGGAGCCCATAATGGGGTTTATAGGGGCCTATAGGAGCTATTGGGGGGGGGTTATAGAGAACTACAGAAACCCATAGAGGCCTATAGGGTCTGTAGGGGCCCATCAGAGCCCTATAGGTGTCTGTGGGACACCTTATGGATCTCACTGAGGAGTTCCAAATGCTGTATGAGGGCTTTATGGGGTTCTGTAAGTAACTGTTCTATAGGGGCTCTATAAGTAAGTGTTTTGTAGGGGCTCTGTGGGTCTCCATAGGGCTCTGTGGGGTCTCTGTGGGTCACTACAGGGCTCTGTGGCTCTCTATGGGTGCTTTGTGGCTCTCCTATAGGGCTCTGTAAGTCTCTATAAGTGCTGTATGGTGCTGTATGGGTTGCTGCAGGGCTCTGTGAGTGCTCTCCGGATCTCTATAGGGGTTCAATTGGTCTCTATAGGTGCTGTGTGGGGCTCTATGGGTTTCTAGTGGTCTGTGAGTTTTCTGTGGATCTCTGTAGGTACTTTATAGGTCTCTATGGGTCTCTATAGGGGCTCTATGGGTGCTCTATGGATATTTATAGGTGCTCTATAGGTCTCTATGAGTCCTCTGTGGAGGGGCTATATGGGTATATATATAGGGGCTATATGGGTATATATATATATATACCCATATATAGGGGGCTATGGGTATATATAGGGGCTCTATGGGTACTCTGTGGATATTTATAGATGCTCTGTAGGTCTCTATAGGGGCTCTGTGGGTCTCTATAGGGGCTCTATGGGTACTCTGTGGATATTTATAGGTGCTCTATAGGTCTCTATAGGGGCTCTGTGGGTCTCTATAGATCTCAATGAGTGCTCTGTGGATCACTATAGGTTTCTATGAGTGCTCTATCGATCACTATAAATCTCTGGGGGTGCTCTATGGGTCTCTATAGGGGCTCTGTGGGTGCTCTGTGGATCTCCATAGGGTTCTGTGAGTGCTCTATGGATCACTATAGATCTCTATGAGTGCTCTATGGGTCTCTCTGTGTGCTCTATGGGTCTCTATAGATCTCTATGGGTGCTCTATGGATCCCTGGGGGTGCTCTGTGGGCCTCTATAGGGCTCTATGAGTGCTCTATGGGTCTCTATAGATATCTATGGGTCTCTATAGGGTTCTGTGAGTGCTCTATGGATCACTCTAGATCTCTATGGGTGCTCTATGGATCCCTATGGGTGCTCTATGGGGCTCTCTAGGGCTCTGTGGGGCTCTATGGGGCCGGCGGGCAGGGGGACCCTGCACCGTGCTCCCGCCGCGCTGGAATCCGCCCCTCCCCCCCCGCCTCCCCCCCCCCCCCCCCCCCCCCCCCCCCGATCCCGGGACTTTTGCCCGAATCCCTCGCTTTTGGCCTCAGCTGCGACGGGACCGGGACGGGAACGGGACAGGGACAGGTACCGGGATAGGGACAGGGATAGGGAAAGGGACTGGGATTGGGATAGGGACTGGGATAGGGACAGGGGCACAGGTGGAAGGCGTTGGGGGGGGGGACATGGGGACAGGTTGGGGACATTGGGAAGGGGACAATGGGGGCAAGGGGATGGATCTGGGATAGGGGAAGTGGTTGGGGACAATGAGGGGGGGACACGGGCACAGGTTGGGGACAGCTGGGGGGGTTGGGGGGGGTTGGGGACAGGGGGATGGGGTGAGGGCATCAAGGGGGGGGGGGGGGACATGGGGGGGGTTGGGGGCACCGGGGGGGGGACATGGGAGCCGCATCTGACCGGATGTCCCCGACCCAGGGAGCCGCGGGGGGGGAGCAGGGGCAGGGAGGCGGGGGGGGGCCGCGTGACGCAAGTGGTGGCCCCGGCCCCGTGTCCCCAAAGCAGGGGGACCCCATTGCTGGTGTCCGTCCCCCCCCCAACCACCGCCATGGGTGGCGATGGCAGCGGGGATGGTGGCCCCAGAGAGGAGGGTCCCTACAGAGGGGGTGTCCCCATGTCCTGGCGGCCCCGTGGGTGCCGCTGTCCCTATGGGTGCTGGTGTCCCTATGGGTGCCACTGACCCTATGGGTGCCACTGACCCTATGGGTGCCACTGACCCTATGGGTGCCGCTGACCCTATGGGTGCCACTGACCCTATGGGTGCCACTGTCCCTATGGGTGCCACTGTCCCTATGGGTGCCGCTGACCCTATGGGTGCTGGTGTCCCTATGGGTGCTGGTGTCCCTATGGGTGCCACTGACCCTATGGGTGCCACTGACCCTATGGGTGCTGGTGTCCCTATGGGTGCCACTGACCCTATGGGTGCCACTGACCCTATGGGTGCCACTGACCCTATGGGTGCCACTGTCCCTATGGGTGCCGCTGACCTTATGGGTGCTGGTGTCCCTATGGGTGCTGGTGTCCCTATGGGTGCCACTGACCCTATGGGTGCCACTGACCCTATGGGTGCTGGTGTCCCTATGGGTGCTGGTGTCCCTATGGGTGCCACTGACCCTATGGGTGCCACTGACCCTATGGGTGCCACTGTCCCTATGGGTGCCACTGACCCTATGGGTGCTGGTGTCCCTATGGGTGCCACTGACCCTATGGGTGCCACTGTCCCTATGGGTGCCACTGACCCTATGGGTGCTGGTGTCCCTATGGGTGCCACTGACCCTATGGGTGCCGCTGACCCTATGGGTGCCACTGACCCTATGGGTGCCGCTGACCCTATGGGTGCCGCTGACCCTATGGGTGCTGGTGTCCCTATGGGTGCTGGTGTCCCTATGGGTGCCACTGACCCTATGGGTGCCACTGTCCCTATGGGTGCCACTGTCCCTATGGGTGCCGCTGACCCTATGGGTGCCGCTGACCCTATGGGTGCTGGTGTCCCTATGGGTGCTGGTGTCCCTATGGGTGCCACTGACCCTATGGGTGCCGCTGACCCTATGGGTGCTGGTGTCCCTATGGGTGCTGGTGTCCCTATGGGTGCCACTGTCCCTATGGGTGCCGCTGACCCTATGGGTGCTGGTGTCCCTATGGGTGCTGGTGTCCCTATGGGTGCCACTGTCCCTATGGGTGCCACTGACCCTATGGCTGCCACTGACCCCATGGCTGCCACTGTCCCTATGGGTGCTGGTGTCCCCATGGGTGCCACTTAGGGTTGATGTCCCCATGGGTGCTGCTGTCCCCATAGGTGCCATTGTCCCCCTCTGATGCTGTCCCTATGGGTGCCACTGTGCCTATGGGTGCTACTGTCCCTATAGGTGCCACTTAGGGTTGATGTCCCCCTGTGGGTTCCACTGTCCCCATGGGTGCCACTTAGGGTTGATGACCCCGTGGGTGCCACTGTCCCCCTCTGACACTGTCCCTGTGGATGCCACTCTCCCTATGGGTGTCAGTGTCCCTATGGGTGCCACTTAGGGTTGATGTCCCCATGGGTGCTGCTGTCCCTATGGGTGCCTGTGTTCCTGTGGGTGCCACTTAGGGTTGATGTCCCTATGGGTGCCTGTGTTCCTGTGGGTGCCACTATCCCTATGGGTGCCACTGTCCCTGTGGGTGCCACTTAGGGTTGATGTCCCTATGGGTGCCTGTGTCCCTGTGGGTGCCACTTAGAGCTGATGTCCCCACGGGTGCCATTGTCCCACGGGTGCCGCTGTCCCCCTCTGACGCTGTCCCCCCCCCCGTGCCAGTCCCGGTGCCCCGGCGATGCCGTTCGGGGCGGTGCTGGCGCAGGTCGGGAGCCTGGGCCGGTTCCAGGTGCTGCAGACGACGCTGCTGGTGGTGCCCATCCTGCTCATGGCCAGCCACAACCTCCTGCAGAACTTCACCGCCGCCGTCCCCCCCCACCGCTGCCGCCTCCCCCCCGGCCCCGGCCCCTTCAACACCACCCCAAGGGCTCCGGGTGCCACCTCGGACCCTACCAATGGCACCCTGAGGGGGGGTAACAGCACCCTCGAGGCCACCGTGGGGTCCTGCCTGCGCTACGTGGCCTCAACCCCCGGCAACGGCAGCGCCGGGCCCCGGCTCACCGAGCCCTGTGCCGATGGGTGGGAGTACGACCGCAGCACCTACGTGGCCACCATTGTCACCGAGGTGGGGACATGGGCGTGGGGGGGTGGCAACGGTGTCCGGGGGGGGGATAGGGGAGGAAGAGTGTGGGGATGGTGGAGATGGGGAGGATGGGGCTGTGGGGTGAGGGGGATGGAGGTGGTGGGATGGTGGATGGATGATGGATGAGTGATGGATGGATGGTGGATGATGAATGGATGGATGGATGATGGATGGATGGATGGATGATGGATGGATGGATGATGGATGGATGGATGGATGGATGATGGATGGATGGATGGATGGATGGATGGATGGATGGATGATGGATGGATGATGGATGACGGATGGATGGATGGATGGATGATGGATGGATGGATGATTGATGGATGGATGGATGGATGGATGATGGATGGATGGATGATTGATGGATGATGGATGGATGGATGGATGGATGGATGGATGGATGGATGGATGATGGATGGATGATGGATGACGGATGGATGGATGGATGGATGGATGGATAGATGGATGGATGATGGATGGATGATGATGGATGATTGATGGATGATTGATGGATGATTGATGGATGATGATGGATGATGAATGGAGAAGAGAACAGAGCAGGACCTCACCTCATCCCATCCCTGCAGTGGGACCTGGTCTGCAGCTACCGGCAGCTCCGGCAGATGGCCCAGTCCATCTACATGGCCGGGGTCCTGGTGGGTGCCCTTGTCCTGGGGGGCCTCTCGGACAGGTAAAGGTGATGAGAACCCCCCTGGGGCCTCAGTTTCTCCCTTGGCCATTGGCCACCCAGCACCCAGTGGCTCTCAGTGGCTCCCAGTGGCTCCCAGTG
The DNA here is from genome assembly GCF_963264785.1 of Psittacula echo. Lineage (NCBI taxonomy): Eukaryota > Metazoa > Chordata > Aves > Psittaciformes > Psittacidae > Psittacula > Psittacula echo. The sequence goes on from NC_137763.1 coordinate 2,083,018, forward strand.
CTGCCATTGCAGGTTCGGGCGCAAGGCCATGCTGATGTGGTCCTACCTGCAGCTGGGGGTGATGGGGACCTGCACTGCCTTTGCCCCCAACTACGCGACCTACTGCGTCCTGCGCTTCGCTGGTGGCATGGCCCTGTCCGGCTTCGGGCTCAGCATCGCCTGCCTGGGTGAGGGACAGGGGACAGGGGGGACATCCCCATGGCCATGGATGGGGATGTTGCCATGGCCATGGATGGCGATGACTCAATAGCCATGGATCGGATCAGCCCAATGGCCATGGGTTCGGATGTGCCAGTGACTATGGAGGAGACAACCCAATGGCTATGGAGGGCACAACCTAATGGCCATGAATGGGGATGAGCCCAATGGCCGTGGGTTGGGATGTCCCAGTGGCCATGGATGGGGATTTTCCAATGGCCATGGATGGGGACAACCCAATGGCTATTGAAAGAACAGCTCAATAGCCATGGATGGAAATGACCCAATGGCCATGGAAGGGGATGACCCAATGGCCATGGATGGGAACAACTCAATGTCTATGGATGGGGATGACCCAATGGCTGTGGATGGGAACACCCCAATGGCCATGGATGAGGATGACCCAATGTCCATGGATGGGGACAACTCAATGTCCATGGATGGGAACACCCCAATGGCCATGGATGGGGACACCCCAATGGCCATGGATGGGGACACCCCAATGGCCATGGGTTGGGTTGTCCCAGTGACCATGTCTGGGCTGCCCTATGGGTGTTGCCCCCCCCTGCCATGGCTGGCCCCATTGGCCATGCCCAGGCCCTGCTGTGTCACGGTGTCCCCGCAGTGGTGGAGTGGATCCCCACGTCCCACCGCGCCGTCACCGTGGCCATCACCGGCTTCGCCTACACCCTGGGCCAGATCCTGCTGGCAGGGGTGGCCTTTGCTGTGCCCCACTGGCGCCGCCTCCAGCTCACCGTGTCCCTGCCCTTCTTCGGCTTCCTCCTCTACTCCTGGTAGGACACTGGTGGCCATGGGGATGTGGTGGGATGAGGCAGGATGCAGTGGGATGAGGTGGGAGGTGGTGGGATGCAGTGGGACGTATTGGGACATGGTGGGATGCGGTGGTATGAGGCAGGATGCAGCGGGATACAGTGGGGACGCAGTGATGGCTCCAGGGCCCCATCATCTCCTCCCATCGCAGGTGGCTGGCGGAGTCCGCGCGCTGGTTGGTGCTCTCGGGCAAGGCCGAGGCGGCCGTGAAGGTCCTGCAGCGCGTGGCCAGGATCAACGGGAGGAAGGAGGAAGGGGAGAAGATCACAGTGGAGGTTTGGTGGCCCCGTGGTGGAGGGGGGGTCCTGGTTTCCCACCCCTGTCCCCACCAGCGTGTCCCATTGTGCACCCCCCACCTCCAGATCCTGAGGTCCCACATGAAGGAGGAGCTGGCTGGGCTCAAGGCCTCCTACACCATCTCTGACCTGGTCCGGACGCCCGTCATCCGCCACATCTTCTTCTGCCTCTGCATCGTCTGGTGGGGCTGGGGAAGGAGGAGGAGGGAGGGATGAGGGATGGAGGGAAGATGGATGATGGATTGGTGAGGGATGGATGATGGATAGATGATTGGCTGGATGATGAATGGACTATGGATGGATGGATGATGGATGGACTATGGATGATGGATGGACAATGGATAGATGATGGATGGATGGATGGATAGGTGGGTGGATGGATGGATGGATGGATGGATGGACAATGGATGGATGGATGGATGGATGGACAATGGATGGATGGATGGATGGATGGACAATGGATGGATGGATGGATGGATGGATGGATGGAGGATGGATGGATGGAGGATGGATGGATGATGGATGGATGGGGGGGTGGCTGGGTGGGTGGGTGGGTGGATGGATGGATGCATGATGGGTAGATGACAGATAATCGATGATGGATGGATGGACAATTGGACAGTCAGTGAATCCAGCCATCCAATGGCACCACCACCCTCAGCTCCCCCACCTCAGCTCCCACCCCACAGTGACACCCCAGGTTTGTGCCACCAACTCAAGGTCCATCCCTCTGCCCCGCTCCAGGTTCTCCATCAGTTTCTCCTATTATGGGCTGGCCATGGACCTGCAGAACTTCGGGGTCAGCATTTACCTCATCCAGGTGATCTTCGGCGCTGTGGACTTCCCAGCCAAGGTGTTGGTGACCATCTCACTGAGCTATGTGGGCCGGCGGCTGTCCCTCGCGGTCGCACTCTTCCTGGCAGGCTTGGCCATCATTGCCAACATCTTTGTGCCCTCAGGTAAGTGCGTGGGCCAATGGGACCTTCTGCAGGGCCTGGTCCAGCCCCTGATGTCCCTACCTGTGGGTCACACAGCTGTCGTTTGCTCCTCACCCGTCACTCCCTTCTCCAGCCATTGAATTAAGCACCTTCTGCATCCATCCATCCATCCATCCATCCATCATCCATCCATCCATCCATCCATCCATCCATCTATCCATCCATCCATCCATCCATCATCCATCCATCCATCCATCATCCATCCATCCATCCATCCATCCATCCATCCATCTATCCATCCATCCATCCATCCATCCATCCATCCATCTATCCATCCATCCATCCATCCATCCATCCATCCATCTATCCATCCATCCATCCATCCATCCATCCATCCATCCATCATCCATCCATCATCCATCCATCCATCCATCCATCCATCATCCATCCATCCATCCATCCATCTATCCATCCATCCATCCATCCATCCATCCATCCATCATCCATCCATCATCCATCCATCATCCATCCATCCATCCATCATCCATCCATCATTCATCCATCCATCCATCATCCATCCATTATCCATCCATGTCCATGTCCCACAGAGCTGCAGACGCTGCGCACGGCGCTGGCGGTGCTGGGCAAGGGCTGCCTCTCAGCCTCCTTCAACTGCGTGTTCCTCTACACCACCGAGCTCTACCCCACCCCTATCAGGTACCAGCACCCATGGGTGACACCGGGCATCCCTGTCCCACCTCCTATGGGTGACCCTGGTGTCCCTGTCCCATGCTGGCTGCAGGCAGACGGGGCTGGGCTTTGGCAGCACCATGGCGCGTGTCGGTGGCATCGTGGCACCGCTGGTGAAGATGCTGGATGAGTCCTACCCCCTCCTGCCCCCTGCGGTCTATGGGGTGTTCCCAGTGGTGGCGGCCGCGGTGGCTGCGTTCCTTCCGGAGACACTCAACATGCCCCTGCCAGACAGCATCCAGGAGGTGGAGAGCAGGTGAGAGGGGATGAGGGGTGGATGGATGATGGATGATGAATCCTGGATGATGGATGGATGATGGATGATGAATCCTGGATGATGGATGGATGATGATGGATGATGAATGTATGGATGATGGATGGATGGATGATGGATGGATGATGATGGATGATGAATGGATGGATGGATGGATGATGGATGGATGATGGATGGATGATGGATGGATGATGATGGATGATGGATGGATGATGGATGGATGATGGATGGATGATGATGGATGATGAATGGATGGATGATGGATGGATGATTGATGGATGGATGATGATGGATGATGAATGGATGGATGGATGGATGGATGATGATGGATGATGAATGGATGGATGGATGGATGGATGGATGGATGGATAGATGGATGGATGGATGGATGGATGGATGGATGGATGATGGATGATAAATCCTGGACGATGGATAGATGATGAATGTATGGATGATGGATGATGGATGGACACACGGCTGTGTTGAGGCTCACTGGACGGGTGACTCGGCAGAAGCCCCAGTGCCAGAAGCTTCTGATGGGCAGGCACTGGACTTGGCCCCTGTCACGTCCATGGAGCCTCCTCCTCCCCCAGGGCCAAGCGGAAGCCCAAGGAAGACCCCAAGGAAAAGATCCCATTGGAGCCACAGGAGAAGGCGCCGCAGAAGGAGCCCTGAGGGCCCATGGTGGGTGGTGGGACACAGTGCCCTGCACCGCCCAATGGGCCCCCCCATCCTCAGCTGGGGACGGGGACGGAGGAGTCCTTGGAGCAATAAAGCAGCTCTGGTGGGGACAACGGCTCGGGGTGTTTCTGAGGTTACCTCCACTTGGATGACACCCAGTGACCACCGCAGAGGTCACCTCCAATGGGACAGTGCCCAAGAGCTGTGTCCCTGAAGTCACCTCCAAGAAGATGGTGCCCAAGAACCCTCTTCTTGGGGGTCACCTTCCACAGCACCTCATCATCTTCTCCCTGAAGTCACCTCCGATTGGCCAATGATGAAGAACCGTGTCCCTGAGGCTGCCTCCAATAAGACAATGCCCAAGAACCATGTCCCTGCTGCCCACCACCACCACACTGGAGGTCACCTCCATCAATTCAACACCCAAGAGCCCCAAACCCTCCAACTCTTGTCCCATTAAAAGGTCCCCAACCCCTTGAGAAGGTCTCGGACCTCTCCAGTGCCAACCCCCACCTCCAGCCACCCCCCATGGTGCCCCTTCCCCTATTGCCCCCCATTGGCCCTTGCTCCCATCTCCAACGTGTCCCTTGGCCCCACCAAAGCCCTGCTTGGGTTGAGCCCATCAAAGATTAACCCAGTGCCCACGCGCTGACCCGCGCCGGGGCCACCTCCGGCACCTCCTGCCCACTGCCCCAGCTGAACATTAACCCAATGGAGGCCACCCCATGGCCAGCGCCAGCAGCTCCCCCTGGCCCCATCTCCTTCAAGGCACCCACCTGAAGGTTGGGTCCTCTCCAAAAGCTGCTTCTCCCCCTCCACACTGCGACCCTGCAGAAGAACAAACCCAGTGATGATTTGCCCCAATTCTGCCCCATTTTGGGTGGTTCTTTGGGGTCCCCATGAGGGGTGGGAAGTTCTGCCGATGGATTCGGTTCTAGAGACCCTTTGGTGGTGCTTGGTGGCCCATGTCCTCCTCGACCACCTTTGTGCTGTCCCTGCCTGCACTTTGGCAGCTGGAGTCATCTGGAAGTCATCCCAAAACCACACTCCAGATGTCAACCATTGACCCACCCATTGACCCACCCATTGACCCACCCATTGAATCACCCATTGACTCACCCATAGATCCACCCATTGACCCACCCATTGAATCACCCATTGAATCACCCATTGACCCACCCATTGACTCACCCATTGACCCACCCATTGAATCACCCATTGACCTACCCATTGACCCACGGATTGACTCACCCATTGACTCACCCATAGATCCACCCATTGACCCACCCATTGACCCACCCATTGACCCACCCATTGACCCACCCATTGACTCACCCATTGACCCACCCATTGACCCACCCATTGACTCACCCATTGACTCACCCATTGACCCACCCATTGACTCACCCATTGACTCACCCATTGACTCACCCATTGACTCACCCATAGATCCACCCATTGACCCACCCATTGACCCACCCATTGACTCACCCATTGACCCACAGATTGATTCACCCATTTACTCACCCATTGACTCACCCATAGATCCACCCATTGACTCACCCATTGACCCACCCATTTTCTCACCCATTGACCCACCCATTGACCCACCCATTGACCCACCCATTGACTCACCCATTGACCCACCCATTGATCCACCCATTGACTCACCCATTGACCCACGGATTGACTCACCCATTTACTCACCCATTTACTCACCCATTGACTCACCCATAGATCCACCCATTGACTCACCCATTGACCCACGGATTGACTCACCCATTGACTCACCCATTGACCCACCCATTGACTCACCCATTGACCCACCCATTGACCCACCCATTGACCCACCCATTGATCCACCCATTGACTCACCCATTGACCCACCCATTGACTCACCCATTGACTCACCCATTGACCCACCCATTGACCCACCCATTGACTCACCCATTGATCCACCCATTGACTCACCCATTGACCCACGGATTGACTCACCCATTGACTCACCCATTGACCCACCCATTGACCCACCTATTGACCCACCCATTGACCTATCCATTGACCCATCCATTAACCCAACCATAGACCCAACCATTGACCCACCTATTGACCCAATAATTTACCCAAGCATTGACCCCAACCCAGAGCTGTCTGGGCTTGGTCCTGGTGGGGTGAGGAGCCTGAGGGGATGGTGAGGAGCAGTTTTGGGGTGGGATCCATCCCCTCCATGACTCTCCTGGTGGCATCGTGGCCTCTGGATCGGTGGGGACCTCATGATGGATGATGGATGGATGGATGGATGGATGGATGGATGGATGGATGATGGATGGATGGATGGATGGACGGATGGATGATGGATGGATGGATGGATGGATGATGCATTGGGATGCCTGGATGTCCCAAGAACCCAGGGATCCAGGTGCCCAGGGATCCCAGGAATCCAGGCATCTGGGTGTCCAGACATCCCGATGACCCAGGAATCCAGATGTCCAAGGACCAAAGGATCCCAGAGACCCAAGCATCCAGATGCCCAGACATCCTGATGCCCACGTGTCCTGGTGCCAGACATTCGGGTATCCCAAGGACCCAGGTTTCCTGGAATCTGTGTGTCCAAATGTCCTGAGGACCCAGGGGACCTGCGATCCCAGGATTCCGGCATCCCAAGCACCAGGTATCCCAAGTCTCCGGCTCCATTCCTGGCTTGTGTCCCTGCTCACTGACCCATCCTGTCACGTTCCGCTGCTTCCCACTGCCTCCGGTCCAAGGGGCTCCCAGGATCTGGTTCAGGAATGTGGCCCTATCAATCACCCCCCACCCTGGATGGTGACGGCAGCAGGAGGGGAGGGGGTCCCATCTGGCTGGGATCAGGGGAGAGGATGGGGGGTGCCCAGGGAGCCACTGGACATCCCTGGATGATGGTTTCCAGTGACCCATAGCGGGGTCTGATCCTGATGGAGTCAAACGTTAACCGGGAATGGAGGTGGATTTAAATAGGAGCAGGGACAAGGGCAGGGGCAGGGACGGGCCATGGGTCAGTAGGTGCCAGCAGACGGCTCCAGGAAGTGGGATCAGGAGCTGGGAGAAGGCCGGGGACAGTGGGAGCAACGGAGAGGTGAGTGGTGGTTGGGAGAGAGGTCAATGGGGATCAATAGATCAATCAGTGGAGGGAAAGGCTGATCAATGAGAGGTTAAACCTCAGCTGATCGATCAATGGAAGGATTAAACCTCAACTGATGGATCAATGGAGACATTAAAGAGATTGATCAATCAAGAGATGAAGGTTGATACATGGATCAATAGAGACTGATAGAGCTGGCAATAGATAGAGGAAGGCCACTGATCAATAGATTCTCTTGATCAACACAGAGAGGATGAGAGATGGATCAGTAGATTAAAGGTCAATCAATCAATCAGTTGATTAAAGGTCAATAGCCTGCTCAATGGGAGATTCAGGCTGATCCATTGACTATCAGACAGATGATGAAGCAATAAATGGATCAATGGATAGATTATTGATCAGTTTATCAGTTATAGACACCTGGATGGGTCAATAGAGATGCTGGAGACTGATCAGGAGATTGATCAATGATCAGTCAATGATTGATGAGGAGAAATAGGCCAAAGAGTCACTGAGAGGTGATGGAGCAGTTGAGGAGTCAATGGGGGGGGGGTGAAATATTGATCCATTGATTGATCCATTGATCCATTGATTGACCAATGGCTTGAATGACGGGTGAAGGACAGAGCAGTGTGGGTGGGGTAAAGGGAAGGACATGGGGGCATGGACACAGGGACACATGGACACGGATGGAGCTGGACACAGGGAGAGGGCAGAGAGGGGAGCCCAGAGCCGGGGGGAGTGGACTGATGGAGAGGGGCTGGGAGATGGGATAGGAGGAGATTGATTGATAGATGATTGATTGATGATTGATGATTAATGATTGGTTGATGATTGATTGATGATTGATTAATGATTGATTGATGATCAATTGATGATGAATGATTGGTTGATGATTGATTGATTGATTGATTGATGATTGATTGCTAATGGGAGGAGCAGTGAGGGCCCAAGCTGATAGCAAGAAATAGTCAGTGATGGATTGGTCAGCAGAAGCTGGGATTGACCACTTGGATTCATTGATAGCTCAATAGATTGACAAACTCCCCAACAGATCAACAGCGACCAACAGAGCCATTAATGGATCGACTGATTGACAGATCCACTCCTTAGTCTTTCCTCAGATCCATCCCTCACTTCTTCCTCCAGCCCCACCTCAGCCACCCCTTGGCCATCCCTTGGTCATCCTTTGACCATCCCTTGACCGTTCCAAGCCCATCCCTTTGCCATCCTTTGACCATCCCTTGGCCATCCTTTGACCATCCCTTGGCCATCCTTTGACCATCCCTTGACCGTTCCAAGCCCATCCCTTTGCCATCCTTTGACCATCCCTTGGCCATCCTTTGACCATCCCTTTGTCATCCTTTGACCATCCCTTGACTGTTCCAAGCCCATCCCTTTGCCATCCTTTGACCATCCCTTTGTCATCCTTTGACCATCCCTTGACCGTTCCAAGCCCATCCCTTGGCCATCCTTTGGCCATTCCAAGCCCATCCCTTGGCCATCCTTTGGCCATTCCAAGCCCATCCCTTGGTCATCCCTTGGTCATCCTTCAGCCATCCTTTGACCACCCCTTGGCCATTCCTTGGCCATCCCAAACCCATCCCTTGTCCATCCCTCAACCTCTTCCCCTCCCCACCTCCACCTGACCCAGCCTCCCCCCTTCCCAGCGCATCCCCCCATGTCCTTCCCGGCGCTGCTGGCCCGCCTGGGCGGGATGGGCCGCTTCCAGGTGAGCTACGTGGCGGCGCTGGCCGTGCCGCTGGTCCTCTTGGCCAGCCACAACCTCCTCCAGAACTTCACCGCCGGTGTCCCCGACCACCACTGCCGCACCGGGGACCTCCCGCTCCTCGTCTCCATCCCCACCGACGGCCACCGGCAGCCCCAGCGCTGCCACCGCTACGTGGAGCCCCAATGGCACCTCTTGGAGGCCAACGCCACGGCCAACGGCAGCGCTGCGGCCACCGAGCCCTGTCGTGATGGTTGGACCTATCGCGACGGGGCCTTCGCTCACACCATCGTGACTGAGGTGCCCTGTGGTGACCCCCACCACCACCACCAAGGGGATGGGGAGGAGCCATGGGGCTGAGTGGTGACTCCCCTGTCCTCTCCTGGTGGCAGTGGGACCTGGTGTGTGAGTCCAAGACCTTGAAGCAAGTGGCTCAATCCATTTACATGGCCGGGATCCTTCTGGGCTCTGGCCTCTTCGGGATCCTCTCTGATAAGTAGGTGGCCACCTCTGGGCTGTACTGGGAGGAACTGGGAGGAACTGGGATGCGGATGCTCAGGGGTGCCCTCTCCTCCCTCCAGCCCTGGTGTCCCCAGGGTGGCTCTGTCCTCCTGTCCTTAAGTCACTCATCCCGGTATTCCCAGTGCCCATATTCCCCATCCCACTGTTCCAAATGCCCTGTGTCACCTTCCCAGTGATCCCACCACTCCACAAACTCCATCTCAGCACCTCCAGTGCCCCATCTCCCCCATCCCAGTGTCCCCATCACCCCATCTCCCTCATCCCAGTATCTCCACCACTCCACAAACTCCATCCAAACATCTCCAGTGCCCCATGTCCCCATGCCAGTATCCCCATCACTGATGTCCCACCCCGCTGTCCACATCCCAGTGTCTCCATCACCCATGTTCCCATCACCTGTGTCCCCATACTTGTGCCCCCATCCCAGTGTCCCCATCACCCATGTCCCCATACCCGCATCCCCATCTTGGTGTCCCCATCACCCATGTCCATGCCAGCATCCCCATCACTCATATCCCCATTCCCGTGTCCCCATCCCGGTGTCCCCATCACCCCCATGTCCCCATTCCGGTGTCCCCATCCCGGTGTCCCCATCACCCACGTCCATGCCGGTGTCCGACAGGTTGGGGCGCCGAGCGGTGCTGACCTGGTGTTACCTGCAGCTGGGGGTGACGGGCGCCGGCACCGCGGCCGCCCCAACGCTGCTCCTCTATTGCCTGGGCCGGTTCCTGACGGGCCTGGCCATGGCCGGGGTGTCCCTCAACTCCTCCTCGCTCTGTGAGCAGGGACATGGGCTGGGATGGAGCCACTGGGGACGGGAGGGACCCGGCTCCAACCCAACCCCATTGACCCAACCCCATTGACCCAACCTCATTGACCACTGGGATGGCCCCAAGCTCCAACCCAACCCCACTGACCCAACCCTACCCCCATTGACCACTGGGAGGGCCCTGAGGTCCAATGCAACCCCCTTGACCCACCTCCAGCCCTATTGACTCAACCCAACTCCCATTGACCCTTGGGAAGGCCCCAAGCTCCAATCCAACCCCATTGACCCTTGGGAGGGCCCCAAGCTCCAATCCAACCCCATTGACCCTTGGGAGGGCCCCAAGCTCCAACTCAAGCCCCACTGACCACTGGATGGCCCCAAACTCCAACCCAACCCCACTGACCCCCCTCAAGCGCTATTGACTCAATCCAAACCCCGTTGACCACTGGGAGGGCCCCGACTCTCCCTCTCCAGTGCTATCCCATGGGATAGAGCCCTTCCCTGCCCGCAGGCATGGAGTGGATCCCGACGGAGGCGCGGGCCGTGGTGGGCACCATCAATGGCTACTGCTACACCCTGGGGCAGTTCCTGCTGGCGGCCGTGGCCTTCGCGCTCCCGCACTGGCGCTGGCTGCAGCTCGCTGTGTCCCTGCCCTTCGGCCTCTTCTTCCTCTACTCCTGGTATGGCACATCCCGGTGCTCCTGTGTCCCGTTATCCTGGTGTCTCTGTGGCCCCATGTCCTGGTGTCCCTGTGTCCCGTTATCCTGGTGTACCGGTGTCCTGTGTCCCTGTGTCCTGCTATCCAGGTGTCCTAGTGTGCCCATGTCCTTGTGTCCCATTATCCCAGTGTCTCAGTGTCCCGTTATCCCAATGGGCCAGTGTCCCATGTCCCTGTGTCCTGTTATCCTGGTGTCCCAGTATCCCCATGTCCCTGTGTCCCATTATCCCAATGTCCCTGTGTCCATTATCCCAGTGTCCTGTTATCCCAGTATCCCGTTATTCCAGTGTCCCGTTATCCCTGTATCCCGTTATCCCTGTATCCCGTTACCCCGTTATCCCTGTATCCCGTTATCCCTGTATCCCGTTATCCCGTTATCCCTGTATCCCGTTATCCCTGTATCCCTGTATCCCTGTATCCCGTTATCCCTGTATCTCTGTATCCCGTTATCCAAGTATCCCTGTATCCCTGTATCCCATTATCCCGTTATCCCTGTATCCCGTTATCCCTGTATCCCGTTATCCCGTTATCCCTGTATCCCTGTATCCCGTTATCCCTGTATCCCATTATCCCTGTATCCCTGTATCCCGTTATCCCGTTATCCCTGTATCCCGTTATCCCTGTATCCCGTTATCCCTGTATCCCTGTATCCTGTTATCCCTGTATCCCGTTATCCCTGTATCCCGTTATCCCTGTATCCCTGTATCCTGTTATCCCTGTATCCTGTTATCCCTGTATCCCGTTATCCCTGTATCCCTGTATCCTGTTATCCCTGTATCCCGTTATCCCTGTATCCCGTTATCCCTGTATCCCTGTATCCTGTTATCCCTGTATCCCGTTATCCCTGTATCCCGTTATCCCTGTATCCCTGTATCCTGTTATCCCTGTATCCCGTTATCCCTGTATCCCGTTATCCCTGTATCCCTGTATCCCTGTATCCCGTTATCCCTGTATCCCGTTATCCCTGTATCCCTGTATCCCTGTATCCCTGTATCCCGTTATCCCTGTATCCCGTTATCCCTGTATCCCTGTATCCTGTTATCCCTGTATCCCTGTATCCCGTTATCCCTGTATCCCGTTATCCCTGTATCCCGTTATCCCTGTATCCCTGTATCCTGTTATCCCTGTATCCCTGTATCCCGTTACCCCTGTATCCCGTTATCCCTGTATCCCTGTATCCCGTTATCCCTGTATCCCGTTATCCCGTTATCCCGGTGTCCCCCCTCCCAGGCTGCTGCCGGAGTCAGCTCGGTGGCAGCTCAGTGCGGGGCGGCCCCACCAGGCCCTGGCCGGGCTGCGCTGCGCCGCGCGCGTCAATGGCCGCAGGCAGGAGGGCGACCGCTTGGAGCCGGAGGTGACCGGAGAGAGCCGGGACCCCCAGAGCCCCCCCATCCCCCTGATCCCACCCCCGTCACCTGGATCCACACCCCCAGGACCACTTATATCCCACCTTGATCCCTTATATCCCACCTTGATCCCTTATATCCCACCTTGATCCCTTATATCCCACCTTGACCCCTCTGATCCCACCTTGATCCCTTATATCCCACCTTGACCCCTCTGATCCTACTCACATCACCTGGATACCATCCCCCTCCCTCTCTCCTCCAGGACTGCTTATATATCCCACCTAGATCCCTCTGATCCCACCTAGATCCCTCTGATCCCACCTTGATCCCTCTGATCTCACCTAGATCCTTCCCATCCCCTCCACATCACCTGGATACCCCCCCAAAGAGCCCTTTTATCCCACTCAGATCCCTCTGATCCCTCCTCCCAATCCATCCAATCCTCTCCACATCACCTGGATCCCTCCCAAGATCCCCCCACCCCAGATCCCAGTACCCAGCTCCCCATCAACCCCCGAGGCCTGGATCCCTGTGGTTCCCTATGGATCCCTATGGATCCCGCTCTCCACAGGCACTGCAGGCTCTGGGGCTCCAGGAGCCGCAGGTGCCGGGGGGAGCCGTGGCCGCGCTGTTCCGGACACCTGGAATGAGGACGGTGTCGTGCGGAGTTTCCTTTGTCTGGCAAGTGGGGGGGGATTGGGGCAAAAACCACCTTTTTGGGGGCAAAATCCCGCTTCTTGGAGCAAACGCCACCTTTTGGGGGCAAATTCCATCTTTCTGGGGGCAAAATCCCCCTTTTTGGAGCAAACCCCACCTTTTGGGGGCAAACCTCACAATTCTGGGGCCAAACCCCACCTTTTTGGCATCAAACCCAATCTTCTTGGGGCAAAATCCACCTTTCAGGGGTGAAATCTCCCCTTTCTTGGGGGCAAACCCCACATGTTTTGGGGGGGAACCACCTTTTTGGGGGCAAACCTCCCCTTTTTGGGGCTATAAGTACCTTTTTGGGGTCAAACGCCACCCGAGGCCAAACCCAATGGTTTTGGTGGTCTTCTGTCCCAGCCGGTGGGTTTCATGGTTGGGGTGCTGCGGAACCGCCATGGAGAAGCTGCCCCATCCCTGGCAGTGCCCAAGGCCAGGTTGGATGGGGCTTGGAGCACCCTGGTCTAATGGAAGGTGTCCCCGTCCATGGCAGGGGTTGGAGCTGGAGGAGCTTTAAGGTCCCTCCCAACCCATCCCATTCCATGACTCTTTGGACCATTGGGTTTGGGGCAGGTTCTCCACCAGCTTTGCCTATTATGGGCTGGCCATGGACCTGCAGGGCTTCGGGGTGGACGTGTACCTGAGCCAGCTGCTCTTTGGCGCCGTGGACATCCCGGCCAAGCTGGTGTCGGCCTTGGTCATCGGTGGCCTCGGCCGAAGGGTGGCCCAAGGAGGCTCCTTGGCGCTCGCTGGGGTCTGCATCCTGGCCAACAGCGCCGTGCCCAGCGGTGCGTGGGGTGGGATGGAGGCTGATGGGATGGAAGGATGGAGGGCAATGGGATGGAGGGATGGAGAATGATGGGATGGAGGATGATGGATGTAGGACAATGGCATGGAGAGCAATGGGATGGAAGGATAGGGGGTAATGGGATGGAAGAGGATGGGATGGAGGGCAATGGGATGGAGGGATGGAGAATGATGGGATGGAGGATGATGGATGTAGGACAATGGCATGGAGAGCAATGGGATGGAAGGATAGGGGGTAATGGGATGGAAGAGGATGGGATGGAGAGCAATGGGATGGAGGACAATGGGATGGAGAGCAATAGGATGGAGGACAATGGGATGGGGGCAATGGGATGGAGGACAATGGGATGGAGGGGTGAAGAGATGGAGGGATAGAGGGAGGGATGAAAGGCAATGGGATGGAGGACAATGGGATGGAGGTAGAAGGGTAGAGAGAGAAGCCGGAGGACCAGGGGCTGCTGAGATGGAGGTGGGATGATGGGATGCAGGGATAAGGGGTGATGGGTGGCTGCTGGCGCCTCAGGGGAGGTGAGGGAGGGGTGAGGATGGGGGCTGCGGGGGGCAGCAGATGCAGGGCCAGGGTGAACTCACCATGGTCAGGCTGAGACCTTCCCCCCCCGTGCAGAGCTGCGGGTGCTGAGAATGGCCTTGGCTGTGCTGGGGAAGGGCTCCTTGGCCGCATCCTTCAACTGCGCCTACATCTACACTGGAGAGCTCTTCCCCACCGTCATCAGGTGGGTGCTGACACCTGCAGGGCTGGGGGCACCACAGACTGACTGCCAACGGTCATGCACCAGCCATCGCTGTCATCCATCATCCATTATCCCATCCATCCATCATCTATCATCCGTCCATTATCCATCCACCATCCATCATCCATCCATCCATCCATTCATTATCCATCATCCATCCATCATCCATCCATCCATCATCCATCCATCCATCCATCCATCCATCCATCCATCCATCATCCATTATCCCATCCATCCATCATCTATCATCCGTCCATTATCCATCCACCATCCATCATCCATCCATTCATTATCTATCCATCATCCATCCATCCATCATCCATCCATCCTTCATCCATCCATCATCCATCCATTCATCCATCCATCCATCCATCCATCATCCATCCATCCATCCATCCATCCTCCACTATCCCATCCATTCATCATCTATCATCCATTCATTATCCATTCACCATCCATCATCCATCCATCATCCCATCCATCCATCATCCATCATGCATCCATCATCCAACTCCTCCATCCATTCAACCACCTCTTCATCCACCTATCCCTCAACTTCTCCATCCATCATTAACCCCTCAGCCCATCCATCCACCTCTCCATCGATCACTCAACTGCTCCATCCATCCAACCCTTAATCCTTCCATCCATCCAACCCCAATCAACCCCTCCATCCCTCCCTCACTGACCCCCATCCTCCATCCCCTGTCTCCCGGTGGCACAGGCAGACGGGGCTGGGCCTGGGGGGCTCCATGGCTCGTGTCGGGGGCATGGTGGCCCCCCTCGTGCGCATGGCGGCCGACGTGAACCCGCTGCTGCCCCTGCTCATCTATGGGGCTGCCCCCATCGTGTCGGCCGTGGCCACCCACTTCCTGCCCGAGACCCGGAGCCTGCCCCTACCCGAGACTGTGGCGGACGTGGAGATGCGGTGAGGAGCCATTGGGGCCTGGGCACCACCATGGGGCCAGGAGAAGGGAACCCTCCTCACTGGGGCAAAGAGGCTGGGGGGGGGTGTGTGTCTCAGGGTTGGATGAGACCCCATTGACCCACTTCAAGCCCCATTGACGTAACTCAAACCCCACTGACCCTTGGGAGGGCCCCAAGCTCCAACCCATCCATTGTCCATCCATCCATAAAGGTTTGGGGTGGGATGGGACCAAGAACTTAGGGTTGGAAGGGATGAAGGGGTTGGGGTGAGGAAGGGTGGGAGGCCCCAGGGTTGGAAGGGACGAAGGTTTTGGGTTCAAACCCTGAAGGTCTGGGGCTTTCTCTCCCCCTGGTACCCCAGAGCCGGACACCTCAAGGACAAGGAGGTCACCATCCCCCTGGGCAGTGTCAGCACCACGGACAGCGCCTGATGGGGACCAGGACGGGCCCTGGTACCCAGACCCCGGTACCCGGGTGCATCATCCCGCACCCGACACTATTTATTCATCCCAACGCTGGTGTTTGACACCAAACGTGGCCAAAGGAGCCCCCAAAACCCCCCCTTGGGCCCCAGCTCCAGCCTTTGCTCTAATTCGGGTGATTACACAATAAAAGCCATGGAAGGGATTGAGCTTGGTCAGAACGGGGCTGAGGGAGGGGGGGAGGAAACCCCAAACGGGGTGGGTTTCACCCCAAAAATACAGCAGGGGAAGGGGGGGGCACAACCTCAGTACGAGCCGTCAGAGAAGCCGCAGCCCAGCACCTAAACTGGACTTCATTCACCCGAAATACAGTGTGGCAGCATAACCTCTGTACGAGCCCTTAGAGAAGCCCCATCCCAGCACCTAAATGGGACTTATTTCACCTCAAAATCAGGGGGGCACAACCCCAATACAAGCCCCTGCAGAAGCCCCATCCCAGCATCTAAATGGGACTTATTCACCCACAAAAGCAGAGGGGCACAACCTCAGTATGAGCCCCCAGAGAAGTCCCATCCCAGCAACTAAATGGGACTCACTGATCCCAAACCCAGGGTGTCACAACCTCAATACAAGCCCCTGGAGAAGCCCCCGCCACCGTTTCTCTGGTTTTATTACAAAAGCAGCCAGTTTGGTGTCGCTTTGTGGAGTTTTCCGGATCAAATCCGAGTGGGAACGCCAGGAACAGCCCCGGTGGCACCGGGACGTGGTGGGTGTCACCACAACGCTGCTGGTTGTCACCAAAATGTCTTTGAGATGCCACCGAATCACTGCTGGATGTCACCAGAACGCATCGGATGTCACCAAAATGTCGTTGGCTGTCACCACAATGTCTCTGGTTGTCACCAAACCACGGTTGTTGTCACCAGCACACGTTGGGTGTCACCAGGATAACGTTGGGATGTTGCCAGAATGCTGTTGGATGTCACCAAACCATGGTTGGACGTCACCGGAACGCTGTTGGATGTCACCAAACCATGGCTGGACGTCACCGGAACGCTGTTGGATGTCACCAAACCATGGCTGGACGTCACCGGAACGCTGTTGGATGTCACCAAACCATGGCTGGACGTCACCGGAACGCTGTTGGATGTCATCAAACCATGGCTGGACGTCACCGGAATGCTGTTGGATGTCACCAAACCATGGCTGGACGTCACTGGAACGCTGTTGGACGTCACCAAACCATGGTTGGCCGTCACTAAAACACTGTTGGATGTCACCAAACATGGTTGGACGTCACCGAAACACTGTTGGATGTCACCAAACCATGGTTGGACATCACCAAAACGCTGTTGGATGTCACCAGATCACCTTCAGACATCACCCAAATGCGTTGGATGTCACCAGGAGCTGCATCGCGCTCAGGGTGGGGGGAGAGGAGCCGCTGTCGGAGGATTTGGGTTAAATCTGAGCAGATTTGGGGCCATTTGACTCATTTTAGGGGCAATTTCAGCCATTTGGGGGCTATTTGTCTTTTTGGGGCCACTTTAGGGCTATTCTGGTCATTTTGGGCCTATTTCAGTAACTTTCACTCAATTTTGGGGCCATTTCAACCATTCTTGGGACTATTTCAGTGATTTTAGGGGTTATTTTGGGGCTATTTCCGTGATTTTGGGGACTATTTCAGTCATTTTTAGGCTATTTCAGTCAATTTCGGGGCTATTTTGCTCATTCTGGGGCTATGCGAGTCATTTCTGGGGCTATTTCAGTCATTTCTGGGGCCGTTTTCATCCCTTTGAGCCCCTTTTCCTGCTCCCAGGGCCGGTTCTGGGGGGTTCTCTCCCCCATCCCGACGGGCTCCTCTCTCCTGGGGGGTTCTGGGGGGGGAACTGGGGTGCGGGCAGTGGGGGGGGGGTCGGAGGTAGGTGTTTTAAAGTTGATTCTTACAAAAACCAGGCACATTCAGTCAATGGGACCCTTGGGGGGGGGTTGGGGGGGGGGGGGCTTGGGGTGTCCCCGTGGTGGTTTGGGGCTGAAAGCGGCTTCTGAACCCCCCCAAGCCCCAGAACAAACCCTGTGTGATGGGGGGGGGACCGGGGGGCACTGAACACTCCAGGTCCAGGGGTTCTGCCCCATGGGGGGGGTTGGGGGTCTAAGGCCTCGTCTGGGGGGGGGGGTGGTAAAAATGAGGGGGAAAGGGGTAAATAAAGCAGGAAATGAAACACTGAGGGCTCCAAACTGGCCAAAAGTGAACAAACGCCAGCAAAACCTGAACATAAACCCCTAAAACTGAACAAAACGCCCCAAATTTAACCAAATCCCCAAGAACTCTAACCAAGAAAGGCCAAAACTGAAAAACCCCAGAACTGAACGAAAGATACCCCCAAACTGAACAAAAAAATATGAGAGCAAATAACCCCCTCCAAATCTAACAAAACCCCCCCAAACTGAACAAAACCGCCCCAAAATTAACAATCCCCCCCCAACTGAACAAAAAAGCCCCAAACCCACAAAGCCCAAAACTGAACAAAAAGCCCCCAAAATGAACCCAGCCAAAATTTATCAAAACCTCCCACAAAATCGACAAAATCCTCCCCAAAATTAACCAAATCCCCCCAAATTTAACAAAAGCCCCAAAACTGAAAGAAAACCCCCCCAATCTTAAAAAGCCTCCCAATTTAATGGAAAAAACACCCCAAACGGAACAAAACCCCCAAATTTAACAAAAAACCCTCAAAATGTAACAAAAAAGCCAAAATTTAACAGAAAAAAAATCCCAAAACTGCACAAAAAAGCCCAAACCTGGACAAACAGCCCCTCCCCCCCCAGCCCTGCATGTGCAGGGAGCTGATGTGTCCCTAAGGAAAGGGGGACTGGAAGGATCGGGAATGCTGCGGGGCAGGGATGGGGCTGGAAAGCCGGGAATGGCGATGGGAAAGGCAGCTCTGTGCCACGTGCAGCAATGGGATCCATAGGGATGGTGGGATGTCACCATGGGTCGTGTCCTATGTGGGTGTGAGGGGGGAGATAAACCCTCATGGGGCAAAATCCCATCGATCCCAAGCCCCTTCCCAAGGGATTGAGAGGGGTAAACCCAAATCAACCAAAAACCAAAGGGGAGGTTTAAAAAAGGGGGGAAAGAAAAAGGGGAAATGAAAGAGGAAAGACCCCAAACCAAGAGGGAAACGCGTGGAACGGGGGCACCGGGAAGCGCATCCCGCCGGAGCGGGATCAGGAATTGTTCTGGTTCTGGTAGATGGAGGCTTTTTCCTTCAGCAGATCCAGACACAAGTGGCAGCTCCAGCTCCCTGTGGACAGATGGACACGGGGGTGAGCCGGGAGCATTCCCATTGGGAACGAACACCTCAGGAATGAACCTTCCAACCTTCCTCATTTAACCTTCCTGGGAAGGGGCCAGAGGAGGGGTTGATAATTAAGCCTGGGGGATTAATGATCCCTGACGGATCATCAGGTCTCCTGACGGGAACACTGGGAGGGAATTTCTGCTTGGAAGCCGTGAGTCAGCACAAGACCAAGAAGGGGGGAAGAGGAGGAGGAGGACGAATGATCCTGCTTGGCTTCATCAGCCCATAGGGAGAGCTTGGGATGGGAGGGATGGATTTTCCCACCTCAAAATCCATCCTTCTCACCCCAAAATCCATCCCTCCCATCCCAAAATCCGTCCTTCCCACCCCAAAATCCATCCCTCCCATCCCAAAATCCATCCTTCCCATTCCAAAGCTTCCCAGGAAGAGGAGGAATAATGGGAAGAGCTGGAATGCTGGAGCCCGTGGCATGGGACAGGTCCCTGGTTCCCCCCCAGAACCACGGCAGGTGGCAAACCTGCATTGAATTCCCAGTGGTTTTCCCCTTGCAGAATGGGAATTCCATTGGGAAGCGGCACTCACCCTCGGGAGGCTCCGACATGGGGGGGGTCAGGCAGTACATGTGGTACCCGCGGTCGCAGTCGTCGCAGAACAGTAGCTGATCCTGAGCCAAAGTGGGGGAAAAGCGGGAATATCGGGATGATTCAATGTGGCTTCGGATGAGGACAACAGGGAAGGGACAAGGATCCCTTGGGATTGGCAGCGACCCCAGACCTGAAACCCGAAGATCCCTCCAGCAAGACTCTCCCATTGGTTTGGGGGGGTATTCCCTTTATT
This sequence comes from Psittacula echo, assembly GCF_963264785.1. Taxonomy (NCBI): domain Eukaryota; kingdom Metazoa; phylum Chordata; class Aves; order Psittaciformes; family Psittacidae; genus Psittacula; species Psittacula echo. The sequence goes on from NC_137763.1 coordinate 2,102,964, forward strand.
TTGGGGGTACTCCCATTGTCCTGGGAGTTATTCCTGCTGTTCCAAGGGGTTATTCCCATTGTCCCTGGGAGTATTCCCTTTGTTTCGGGGGGTACTTCCATTGTCCCAGGAGTTATTCCTGCTGTTCCAGGGCATTATTCCCATTGTCCCTGGTGGGGGGGGACTATTCCCACTGTCCCAGGTCAGTATTCCCATTGTCCCTAGGAATTATCCCAACTGTCCTGGGGTTCATTCCCACTGTCCCCAGGGGATATTCCTGCTATTCCCAGAGGGTTATTCCTGCTGTCCTCAGGGGTTACTCCCCCTGTCCCAGGTTGGTATTCCCGTTATCCCTGGGGGCTCATTCCCACTCTCCCAGTGGCACTCCTGCTATCCCCAAGGGATTATTCCCACTCTCCCTGGGGGTCATTCCCACTGTTCCCAAGCTGTATTCCCACTCTCCCGGCGGCATTCCCGGGCCTCACGTCGTTCTCGGAGGTGCCGCAGATGTTGCAGCACTTGCACTCGATGCACTGCCAGCGATAGGTCTTCACGGCTGCCATCATCACCGGCGTGAACTGGAGGCAGGATGGGTGTCCTATGGGAACGCGACTCGCCATCAGGAACAGCCAATTCCCGGCCTTTCCCTAGCTCCTGCCCGGATCCGTGCCGCTTCCAGCCCTACCTGAGCGCCCGCAGTCGGAGCACGACACCAGCTCCTCCGGTTGTCCCGTTTTCTTGTTGATCTTGGAATCTCCCAAGCAGAAGTCGCAGTAGTTGTTGGGCAGGGCCAAACCGTCGGGACCTTTTTTAGCTGGGATAAAAGAGTGGGAATACCGGAGTCAGCACAAAGGATTTCCACCTGGGACAACGGGAAAATGCTTCCACACCACCAGATCCTGATGTTCGGAGCAGCTTTTTCCAGCCACATCCACGCGCTTGGGGTGATGCCAAAGCATTGGGACGGGGATGCCGCTCGCTCCCAGCGCTGGCACAAGGGATTTGGCAGCTTTCCCTTGGGATTTTGGCAGGGAAGGGGATGTTTTCCTTACATTTCTGCTCCTCGGATCGCTGGGAGACGGGAGTCGGGGGCTGTGAATCGTCCTTGTCGTCACCTTCCTCCTCAGCCAGGTGGGAATGAGCGTAGTGGTAGCTCAATCCCGGCCGGTTCTTGTACCGCTTCCCGCAGACTAGGGATAGAACCGGGAAGAATCAGAGCCGAGCCCGGCAGGGAGCGACATTCCCACAGATCCCGAAGCATCCGGCACCCCCTGGTCCCGTCTCTGGGCTTCGAGAGCCGGGAGCTGCTCCCGTTCAGCCCCCAAAAGCACTTGGAAGGTATTAATATCCACCTCGGAATTCCCTAAGGAAAGGGGTTGGGGGTGGAAGCTCCGGATTGGGGCTGGAGAAGCCTCCGCTGCGCATCCCACTGGATGTTCAGGAGCAAAGCCACACCAGGATCAATCCAAGTGGGAAAACCCTGGTTGGAATGATGCTCCCAGGGTGTATTTCCCACCCCAAACCCCATCTCCTAAAGCAGCTGGGTCAAATTCCAGGCTGTTTCCAAGGTGAAGGAAGAGGAAACTTCCATTTTTTGGGAATCCAAGGGAACATCCCAGCTCCGCTCCCTCCTGGATCCACTTGGCTCCTCCAAACCTGCCTGGGGAAACCACACCAGGAACTGAGCACGTTCCGCCCCGCTCCTTGCGGAAGGAGCTTCCTTAGGGAAAGCTCTGAGCATCCATGGATTGGGAAGTGCCTTCCTGGCCAGGGAATGGGTCCTGGGTTGCCAGTACTGGTTTTCCAGAGTTTTTTTGGGAACTGGGAGGCTCCAAAACCCAATTCCCAGCCTGGACAGGCTCAGGCAGGAAGAGCACAGAGCCGGATCCGGCTTTCCACAGCCGGCACGAGGATGGGATTGGGTTGAAATCCCTCTGGAAAAAGCCAGAGCTGGATTTAGGAGCAGATTTAGCAATGGATTTCCCCACATCTTTCCATCATGGCCTCCGGGAAAACCGGGGAAAAGGTCACTTTGGGATGAGCTTCCTGGAGCTTGGAGCTTTTCTGTAACATCCCAACCCTCCTGGATCCACATTCCCAGCCTGGAAAAGGCTCTCTCCCGGCTCCCAAACTAATGGGAAGCAGCCAGGAACGGGGCTGGAGTCCCATGGAAGCAGCAGCGTTGGATTTTGGGGATCAAACCCCCTTGGGGCTAAGGGATCCGCTGGATACTCGCTGTCTCCAGGGAAAACTCTGCGCAGGCAGGTCTGGAATGCTGCGGGCCCAGCGGAGGAGGCCAAAAGCAGCCCAGAACCAGCAATTACAACCTTATTACATGGAATTCCAAGGCTCCAGAGCCGAGCAGGAGCACGGCCGGGTCAGGGCCTGGAGCAGCCACCCGGAGCTGGCAGGAGGCGGCTCCTTCCCAACCCCCTGCAGCTTAAAAGCAACTCTTTTCCAACCCCAAATCCAGCCAGGAATGTGAACACAAAGCGGGATCTTTCCAGCCTCTCCGTGAGAAAAAGGGAGCAGCCGCCGCCGCCACCATTCCCGGCCTTCCAAGCCTCCCATAGCCAATATCCCGCAGCCGCTTTGGGAGCTTCTTTTAAGTGGGAAACGGTGTTATTTTGGGCAAGAGAAGCAGCACTAAAGATGTTGGCGGCTCTTCAAAGGCCGCGGCGCATCCCGGGATCCAGGAGCCGGGAAGGCTTTTGTGGATACTCCATGTTTTCCCTCCCAGCCCCGCAGCAGGAGAGGGATTCATCTTTGTTTTCCCTCTCGTGCCGGCACGCACGCCCGCTCTTCCCTGCTGGAAAAGGGTCAGGAGAGGAGCAGCGAGGTTGGGGGTGGCCTTTGGCTTCTGCTGTGTCCTTCCCTCCCCTTTCCCCATGGGTGCAGTGAGGTGGAAAGGGGGAGAAATCCCTGAGTGCGGAGCGAATTTTTGGGAATAGGAAAGGCAGGAAGTATAAAAGCAGACAGAGAGTGACTACCTCGGTCGGGAGGTTTCAAGGAATGCTTTTGTTTGTAACTATCTGAAACACAGAAAGAGAGTCGTGAGAACACCCCACACACACACACGCATCCCAGGCCATGCTTCCAACAGGGAAAAAAAAGGCAGGAAAAACACAACTCTTTGGGATCAGGCTTGGGAAAGGGGGGGTGGGGGGAAGGAGGAGGTGGCAGCTCGCGCAGGACAGGAGGAAGAAGACAGAAAGGGCATTCCAAAGCCTCACTTGGCCCTTGGGTTTGCTGCTTTCCCTATGAAATTCCTTAGTTTTCCCACCCAATTCCTCTGGAGGAAGCATTGGGAAGCTCGGGCTCACAGAGGAGTGCGACTGGGAAGCGAATTCCCGCCCCTGGAGCTGAGGAGGGATCCGACCCAGAGCAGGAGCGTTGCGTTCCACGGCTACAACCTCAGGAAGTGGCTTTAAGGAGGGATGAGAGGCCAAGGGTGGGATAACGGGATTTGAGCCAGCTCCAGAGCGGGCTGAGGGACACGGATCCCAGCGGGAAGCCAGCGGGAGGCTGCTTCCCACCTTTCCAGGGCTGTTTGCACCACCAGGAGAGGTTGATCCTCATTTTTCCATGCAGAGCCCTTCAGTCGGGGCGAGATGCGGGCATTCCCGGTGGGAAAACTCCAGCCATCTCCACCCACCAATGAATGGAGAGTCCGAGGGGTCTAAAAACACCCTCCCCAGGCTGTGTAAAATTCCCTGGGTTTTGGTGGTTTCAAGCCCAAATCCCAATGGAAACCCCAATGGATCCCCCCAGCCAGCACTCCCGGCTTTCCATACTCACTGTCGCAAGCATAGGGTTTATCCCGGTCTTCCAAGATCGCCGCATCCAGCTTCTTCCGAGCCCCACTGACGCCTTTGCCCTGGGGTGGGAGGAAGAGGGGAAAAGTGGGAATAAGCCAAACTTGAGGAAAACTTGTGCCCCAAAAAGCTCCTGGGTTGAGGACACGGACACAGCGCGATCCGACACTGCCACACAGTGGGAATAGTCGGGAATTGCCGCTGGATGGGCCTGGAACACAAAGCATCCTTTGGGATCCTTAGCGGCTCTTCCCCACTTTGGGAAGGAGCAAGAGCACCGACACCCTCCTACCAGGTGGATTCCAGGGTGTTGGAAGTGGGTTTTCCATGTCCAACATTCCTTAGTGGCAGAGGGACATGAGTTATCCCAACCCGAGGGGGGTTTTCCTCTCATCCCACCCATAGGTTTGAGCACATCCCAAGGTTTTCCCTCAAAACACGGACACACTGGAGCCCTGGGTGGTGTCGGGGCTGTTCTGGCACCGGTAAAGTCTTGGATACACTGGGAATTGCCACCAAAAGGCCGGGATCCAGCCAAAGCCCACCTTGGCCTTCCCTTTCCCTCGTCGCTTCGGCGTATCCTCCTCATAGTCTTCATCATCCAAATCATCCAGGAAATCATCCGGCTCCAGGATCCGCTAGGAAAGAGGAGAGGACATCGCGGATAACCCCTTGGGATTGAGGGGAAAGGGGGGAAAACTGGGATCTGGGATACTCCAGCGTGAGCCCAGCTTCTTGGCAGCAGCCAAATCCATTCCAATGCCTGTGGAAGTAGTCAGTGGGAAAACCAACATCCCTTGGGATGGGAAAGGTGGGATCTGGTGGCGGAGGCCTCCAGCCAGGCGCGATCCGTACCAGGCTGGGCTGGATCCGCTAAGCCAAGCGCTTCCCACCCCATGGATCGTGATGGGATTAAAGCCCCCCCGTGTGGCTTTGAAGGGAAAACGGGAACTTCTGATCCCAACGGCCATTAATAATATTCCCTTGGGATTAAACCCCCTCTGGGAGGCAACTGCAACAGGAAGAGGCCAAAGCATCAGCAGAATCTGCATCCCTATGGATTTTAGGGCCAGAAATTTCCTTTCCCTTTAATTCTGACGCCAGAATCTCTCCCTTTCCCTAAATTCTGGGCCCAGAATCCCCCTTTCCCTGGATTTTGGGACCAAAATCCCTGAATCTTCTGACCAGAACCTCCCTTCTCCTGAATTTTGGGCCCAGAATCCCCCTTTCCTTGAATTCGGGGACCAGGATCTCCCCTTTCCCTAAATTCTGGGCCCAGAATCCCCCATTCCTTGAATTTCAGGACCAAAATCTCCCTTTTCCTAAATTCTGGGCCAAGAATTCCCCCTTTCCCCAGACTTTGGGACCAAAATCCCCTTTTCCCTGAATTTTCGGACCAGAATCTTTCTTTCCATGAATTCCGGGACCAGAATCCCCCTTTCCCCGGATTCCGGGCCCAAAATCCCTGACTTTTGGGCCCAGAATCTCCCTTTCCCAGAATTTTGAGGCCAAAACCTCCCTTCCCCGGACCTTTGGGCCCGGAATCCCCGTTCCCTGCTCCCTGGCCCCCTCCTCTCCCATTCCCAGCGTCGGGAAGCGGCACCTTCCGCGCGCGGCTGTTGGTGACCGGGAACTCGCCCAAGCTGTCGTCATCCAGGCGCGGGTCCGGGAGGCTCCGCTTCTCCAGCGGCTCGGTGCGGAGCAGCGCTTCCAGGCTGCTGCCATCCTGTGCCAGGAGCCCGTCCTTCTTCAGGCTCTGCTCCGTGTCTGCAGGGAAAGCCGGGATCAGCCGGAATCCGGTGGGATACCATGGAGAACATCCCCCCCCACCAGCAATGGCAGCATTCAAGGCCAGGTTGGATGGGGTTTGGAGCAAGCTGCTCTATGGAAGGTGGCCTTGCCCATGGTGGTTGGATCTGGATGAGCTTTACGGTTCCATCCAAGCCAAATCATTCCAGGATTCCAGGACCCTCCTTAAAACTGCTCCTAAATGAGCCTCCAGATGGAAAGCATTGACCAAGGCTAAGACTAAGACAAGATCCAGCTCCAGCTGGGCTCCATCAGGGGTTCAGGAGGTGATGGGATCCAACCTGAACCTCACAACCCAACAGGAGAACTTCCCTATTCCCTATGTTGCTTCCATTATCCATGGCTACGCTTGGATCCGGCCCCACCTCATGATCCAGTGATGGGATACAACCTGAGCCTCAAAACCCAACGGGGGGGAGGTCTCCATCACCCTTTGGCCTCTGTGTCCAGCACCTTCAGCTTGATGCCACCTCTATTCCCCCTTTGTGGGCATCATCCATGAGGAATCCCAAAGTCCCTGAGGGATCATTCAGCTGCTCCTGGTGAGACCTTTGGTGGTCGTTCTTTGAGGAACCCAACAGCCCTTCATGGGCTCTACCATCAAATTTGGTCCAGGGTTGCCAGAAAACCATCTCTTGTGGTGGTGAGGACCACGGAGGTGAGGAATGGGAGGAACCACCACAACAGAAGGAACATGAGGAACCACAAACGAATGTGGAGGTGAGGGACGTGAGGAACCACAAACGAATGTGGAGGTGAGGGACGTGAGGAACCACAAACGAATGTGGAGGTGAGGGACATGAGGAACCACAAACGAATGTGGAGGTGAGGGACGTGAGGAACCACAAACGAATGTGGAGGTGAGGGACGTGAGGAACCACAAACGAATGTGGAGGTGAGGGACATGAGGAACCACAAACGAAGGTGGAGGTGAGGGACATGAGGAACCACAAACGAAGGTGGAGGTGAGGGACGTGAGGAACCACAAACGAATGTGGAGGTGAGGGACGTGAGGAACCACAAACGAATGTGGAGGTGAGGGACGTGAGGAACCACAAACAAATGTGGAGGTGAGGGACGTGAGGAACCACAAACGAATGTGGAGGTGAGGGACGTGAGGAACCACAAGAGGAACGTAAGGAACCACAGAGGACCATGGAGGTGAGGCACATGAGGAGCCCACGGAGATGCGGCGCGTGGCGGAGCAGAGGCCCAGGCTGGCGCAGGAGGTACCTGGTTTGATGGAGGGGAAGGAGAGCCGCGGGTCCTCCGGCGGATGAGCGCGGCGTTTCTTCCTCCAGCGCCGCGCGGGGTAGGAGTAGAGCTGCCCGGCGGCCAAACCTGGAACCCAAGCGAGCCCATCCCGCGGTGAGGCCGTGAGCCAAGGCCACGGCATTCCCATTCCCACCCCCATTCCCGGCCCGCCGCCACGTACCGGGCCCGCGGTGCCGCTTCTCCATCCAGATGTAGCAGTTGCTCTGGGCGACGCCGGTCTGGGAGTCGAGGAACGGGAGGCGGACGCTGCGCTCGGCGCAGAGCCGCGCATTGTAGTTGTGGCACTGCTCCATGGCGTCCCGGTAGTACTGCTCGCCCAGCCTGCAGGACACGGCGCCAACAGCTCATTCCCGACCCCATTCCCGACCCCATTCCCAGCCCTGGCACGCGCCTGCGCCCGCCCAAACCCGACCTGCAGGAGGCACAATGGGAATGGGTTGGGGTGGGTTGGAAGGGGACTTAAAGCTCGTCTCCAGGGATACCTGCCACTGGAGCAGGATGCTCCAAGCCGTATCCAAGCTGGCTTTGAACACTGCTGGGAATGGGGCGGCTTCTCCCTTCAGCCCATTCCAGTGTCCCACGGCCCTCCCAATGAAGCTCTTCCTCCCAAGATCCCATCCAACTCTTCCCTCTTCCAATTGGAAGCTGTTTCTCCTCATCCCAGCCCTGGATCCCTTATCCAAAGCCCCTCTGCAGGTTCCTTGTAGCCCCTTTAGGACCCCCCCCCCCTTCCCAACCATATAGGGGGAAATTCCCACTCTTTTGGGAATAAATGCATCCCATGGGATAGGTAGGATGCTCCCACAGGGATATATGGGGATGAACTTCCTCCCTCGGCCTCTATAGGACCCTCTCATAGAGATATAAAGGGATAATTCCCCCCCTCCCATAGGATACTTTACCGGAATGGATAGGGATAACCCCTTCCTTGACCCCTATAGGACTCTTCCACAGGGATAGAGAGAAAATTCCCCCCCCCCTCATGGCCGGTATCGGACCTTTCCATAGGAATATAACAGGATAATTCCTCACCACAGCCTGTATAGGAACTTTCCATAGGGATATAAAGGGATAATTCCCCCCCATGGCCTCTACAGGACCCTTCCATAGGGATATAAAGAGGTAATTCTCCCCCATGGCCTCTATAAGACTCTTCCATTGGAATATAAAGGGATAATTCCCCCCCGCCATGGCCTGTATAGGACCTTTCCACAGGGAAACAAAGGGATAATTCCCCCCCATGGCCTCTATAGGACCCTTCCATAGGGATATAAAGGGACAATTCCCCCCCCCACCTTCACAGGACACCCCCCCCCGCCATACCCCTCCTCACGGCGCCATTTTGAGGTCTCCCCTCACGGCCCCCCCCGTTTTACCTCAGCAAAGTTCACCTCGAACAATGACCGCCCCCCCCAACACCCCCCCCCCGCCGCGCACTTGGTCCCTCCCGCGGCACAGGCTGGGTGCGGGGGGAGCCCGGTTTCCCGCGCTGGACCGAACCATTCCCTGCCCCGTGGGGGGGGGCGGGGGGGAACACCCGGCGGGCGCCGCACTCACAGCTTGACCACATTCTGTACCACCGCCGCCATCTTGCCTCCGCCGCCAAGGCCCGGCGCCGCCCAGCGCGCATGCGCGGGGGGCAGAGGAGGGGAGGCGGGGTGGGGGCAGGTGGCGCGGTACGCGTGCGCGCGGGGGGGATGGCGGGAAAGCGGAGGGGGATGGCGGGAAATGGGGGGAGTGGCGGGAAATGAGGGAGGGGTGGAGGGAAATTAAGGGGAAAAGGGGAAAATCCGGAGGGAATGGGGCTGGAACGGGAAGGGAGGGTGACGGGGCGAGGATGAAGGTGAAGGGAGGAAGGAAAAAGAGGAGGATGAAGGTGAAGAGGAGGATGAAGGATGGAATGAGGGATGGATGAAGGCTGGGGGGGTCCTCAACGTCAAATCTCTGCCCCTCCCCATAGAGATTCCCCATGGAAACCAAGCCTTATCCCTATAGATCCATGTGGAAACCCGAAGTTTTGGGGCTCTTTTCCTTTCCCATCAAACTGGAATTACCCTGAGATCCCAAACCTCATCCCATGGGATGCAGCCCCGGGAACAGCTTCCAGGTGGATTCCTCTGAGGTTTTCCTGCTCACCTCCACTTCCCAAGGTCATTTTTCCCTGTTTGCTGTGAAATTGGTGGTTATTTCACCCGGGTTATCCAGGTGCTCCCAGTGTCCCCATTGCTTCCAGCATTCCCATTGCTCCTGGTGTCCTCATATCCCAACACCCCCCAGCGCTCCCATTCCCTCCCATTGTCCCCATTCCCGCCCCCTCCCAATTAATGAGTCCCCCATTGACTGAGCCACGGCATTCCCAATCCCATTCCCACTTCCTGGAACCACGATGGGATAATGCAGGAATTAAAGGGTTAAGCAAAAGGGGTGGGAGGAGCCGGGGCAGGAGAATCCACAGGGATTTTATTGCTAATAATTAAAGATTAATTCCAGAAATGGAGTTTTGTGTAGCTCAAATGAAGAATTACACCTGGAAAAACGGGGGAAAACCGGGATTGGGATAATTCGGTCTCATTTGATATCAAATAGAGCCCGAGGGGGGGAGCAGGGAAGTGCCAAATCCAGCTTCTGGGAGCAAACCTGGGGTGAAAAAAGGGGATTTTGGGCTGTTACCTGCACGGGATTATCTCGGAATTCCCAATCCAGGCAGCGACTTTCAGGATGGCTGCTGGGAATCATGAGGAAGTTGGGCCAAAGGGGAACATCCCCATCCCAGTCTAGGGTGAAATCCATGCGATTTGGTGGGGTCCAACCACACGAAGGTTTTGGAATACCAAACCTCCTACAAACCACTCGGAAACCCACCCAAAATGATCCAATCCCGGGCTTTTTCTCTTCAAATTGGTTGAGAAACCAACTGGGAGGAAAGAGGGGATTTGGGAATGGTGCCGGATCTCCCATTGGAGCTTGGACTGGGTGAGAACGGAGCTGGAAGAGCCTCAAGTGAAGCTGAAGCTCAACCCAGCGCCTAAACCCGCCCTAATGGAAGGTTGGAATTTGGGTGGAATTCCAGGGTTTGGGATGTTGCCACCGAAACGTAGGCAAAATTCCCAGCCAGAGTGGAAAATGATGGGAGTTCAGTGCTGGAGCCCGGGAGATGAGGCCACGCTTGCTCCATGGCCACAATGACAGCCGTTCCATGCGGATTATCCCATAAAAGCAGCAGAGCTTGGAATTCCGAAGCCTCCATCCACCGGGGATGAATGGCGCCGGTGAGGATGGATCCCACTCCCCAGCACGGGAATGGGGCCCGGGGGTCGCTCCTCGGTTGGGTTTCTTTTCGCCTTCCAATTCCACCCCCAAAACTCCAACCATGGGTTTTATCCCCAGGATCCATCCCCAGAGGGATTTTCCCTTCCGGCGAAGCCACATTTGCCACGGAAACGTTGGGCTTTGGGTGATGCTCCAGGAGTGCCACCACCACCTCCAGGCCTTGGGGGCTCGGCTGGACTTCACCATGACCCAGCTCCAACCACGGCCCCTCTTCAAGCACAACCCCCCCCTCAATGAGTGTCAACGGCGCCGGGTCCATGCTCCGGAGGTGGAGAATCCATAGGGATCGGTTGAGGAACCAACTTCCCCCCAAAGAACACCCCCCCCCCCCCCCATCAACCATTGCCCAACGTCTCCCGCCGTGGTTGCCTTCACGTCAAGCTCTCCTGCGGGCCCGAGCCTGGTGGAGACCCACGTCCCCCCTCTGCTTGGTGCTTCTCCATGACCTGCAGCACATCCTCCAGGATGGACGGCCCCAAATCCACGTGGAGCGAGAGGAGGGATCCCGCGTGCGACAGGAAGGGCTCCGCGGCGCCGGCCTCCTCCTGGGGGCTGAAGCCATTGGCTGGGAGGGTGCCCATCGCCTCCTCCTCTTCCTCATCCCTCTTCCCGAGGTCCTCGAGGTGGAGCCGCGGGGGTTTGGGAGGCGCCGGCGCCGCCGGGAGCGTGATGGCTTGAGGTCCACCGATGGCGGGCAAGGAGATGGCGTTCTTCAGCAGCGGGGATGGGCTTCCCGGTGCCTCGTGCCCGGACACAGTGCAGGTCCTGGAGAAGGAGAAGCTGGGTTGGGAACGGGGCAGGAGATGGAGCTTGCCCTGGAGGAAGGAGATGTCCCCAAAGGTGTCCCCTTGGCCGGCGCTGCCGATGTGGATCGTGTGCCGGAAGTCACCCAAGGGGGGGCTGATCATGTCCGAGGATAGGATATCCCGGAGCTTCTCCTTTTTCCCCTTCCTGCTGCCCCTCTTGAGGTAGATGGGGGCCTTGGTGGCCATCTCGGTGCGTTCCGGAGCTATCCCGGTGTCCGCTCCGGAGCCGGCGGCTTCCCTGCAAGAAACAATGGGAAAGAGGAGGGAAACTCAGTGGGTTCCAACGCCTCGGATGGGGATCATCCGGGAAAGCGCGTTCCAGCTGTTCCCTAGCTCCAAGGTTAGCAGTAAGGAGATCACCCTGGGAATGGAATCCAGGAATTGCCTCCAGTGGGAAACGGGCTTCCAGTTCCCACTCCCGAGCTGGAAATCCCAATGGGTTTGGGTTGATGGGGGACAGGGCTGTGGGAAGCGGAATTCCAAGCCTCAGCTTGGAGGAGGTTCGGACACTTGGATTCCTCCTCCTCTTGGCCACGCAGCGTCCAAGCCCAGCCGGCAATGAGCTACAGCAGGGATCCATGGGGATGGAGGTGGGAGGGGGAAGGAAGCTGGAGTTTTTCCCTTGGTTTTAGTCGTATTCCCTCAACTCTTGGCAATTCCCAGCTCAGGTCCAGGCTCGTTCTTCAGCTGCGGGGAGGAATGAGGGAATAAAGGGGGTTTTTTTTTGGATAACAACCCCGTGTCCGACTCGGAGCCACGCTGGTGAGGCAGGAAAAGGGATGGAAACGGCTCTGGAATGTTTGGGAAGCAGCAGCCAAGGGGAAGCTGTTTGGAATGCTGCTGGAAGCGCTGCCAGAGCATCCCGAGCCTCCACCCCGGAATCCGTCCTTCCGAGTGGCCCAAAGGGATGGAAAACCCCGCGTTCCCCTTCAACCACCCGGAAGCGGGATCATCCCGGCTGCGCTGCTCCCCTGCTTCCCTGTTCCCAACCCCAATTCCCTCTTGGCGCTGAGGAACCCGTTCCCATCCCCAGCAGAGACCTACGCTGCAGCCGGAGCCCTCCCCGCGTCCCGGTGGGATGCCAGCGGAGTTGAGGGAACGGAGCTGGAGAGGTGGGAAATCCCCCGATGGGCTCCAAAAGAAGCACCGGCATCGGGAATGGGGCTCCAAGGGCGGAACAGCGGCAGCGGGAGCGCGTTCCCGGCGGCTCCGGCCGGGAATGAAGCGCTGACGCGGCGGAATCCAGCGGCGTTAATCCCGGACGGATTAAGGCCGGCGGCGCGGTGATGCTGCCGGCGTGAAATCCAGGCGCCGGGAAGACACCGGGAGCTGGGGCAGGGTGGGGAAGATGATGGGGGAGATCTTGGGCATCGGGATTGGGAATGCTGCCGGGCGCGTGGCTACAGGCGCCCCAAAGGGGGGGAAGCATGGAAAGCTGGGGGAAAGCACCCAAATCCCTCAGGAACGCCCCCAAACCGAGTGGATTTGTAGGAAGAAGTCCCTTGGAAGTGGTGCAGGTCTCCAGGATCTGGGGTGATGCCGATGGGGATGGGCATTGGGAAGCAACCACCGGCACCACATTCCCTTGGCAGTGACCTGCAGCCGCTCTCCCTCATCCCGGTTTCTTCCTCCTCTTCCCAGTCTGGGCTCCAGCTGAGCGACCAGAGCCCCACTGGGCTGGGAGGGCGCTGGGAATGGCTGGGAATGCGGGAAGTGTCCCTCGTCCCACAGGAAACACCTCGGGAAAGGCCGCTTGCCTCCAGCAGGCCCCAAAGGCATTGGGAATAACCCGGCTTGGACCAGAAAATCCCTTTTCCCAGCATTTCCCAGTGCTGACAACCAAGGAGATGCACTGGGCCCGCGGGAGCGTTCCCACTTCCCAGCCGCACGGGTGGAAAACGGGATGGGAAAGGAGCAATGCCCCAAGAAACCCCTGGAGAACTCATGGATGGGTGTTTCCGGCTGCTTCCTGCCCCGCTGGATGCATCCCCAGGGATTTAAGGCTTTATCCCACAGCGTCCCAGCTCCATGGGCTGGGATGACTCCCATTGGCTTTTCATGGAGCCTCACTGCATCCCGAGAAACGGGGGGGGGGGGGGGGTGAAGAGAGGAAAGTGGGAATGACGTTTTCGCACGGGATGAGAAGTGGGAAGCGCTTCCGGAGCAAAGCCCAGGACTCCAACTCCATCCATGCCCCACGCTCGGCTTCTCCACAGGAAGAAATGGGCTCAAAGCGCCGGATCCCGCAGCGCTCCAATGGGATATCCACCCCCAGCCCCCATCTGCCTTTTTTTCCTTCCTTATGGAGTAAAATTCCATCCTTTTCCACCATTTCCATCACTTCCAGCGCCAGCAGGTGCCATTTGAGTCCTTTTCCAGCAATTTTTGGCCTTCTAAGCTCTGCTTCCCAACCAAATTCCAGGTTTTCCCCCCATTTCCTGCTATTCGGGCTTCCCTATGGGGAAATCCAGGGTTTTTTTTCACCCAATTCCAATAATTTCAGCTCTGGAATATGGAAGTTTATTTCCTTCCCACTCCATTCCAGCCATTTCTGCCTCACTCTGGGAAAACCAAGTGGGAAGCAAACCCAATTCCTGCCGGTTTTCCTCCTTTTTGGGCCTTCTTGAGGGAAATTTGCGCCTGGGAAGAGGCTTCGCTCTTGTATTCCCCTGGAAAAAGGGATATTCCCATGGGAAGCAAAAACACCCCCCCTTTCCCATGGGCTGGGCGAGGTGGGGTGTGGAAAAGGGCCCTGTTGGGATGTGGATGATGGATATCCTGGAGCACTGGGAAAAGCCTTTTGCGGATGCAGGTGCAGAGGGGCCTGATCCGGCATCATCCCAGTTACCATAAAAGCTGGGATCGGTTTCAAGCCCAGGGAATCCCGGTGGGATCCCGGGGCTGTCCCTGTCCTACCTGGAGCAGCCGGCACCGGATCGGGATGAGGGGCGAGCCGGTGCCGCGGTCGGGATTGGGTCCTCCAGGCTCAGGAAGACACCAAGATCCGGGATCTTTGCCAATAGGGAAAAGCCTGGGATGAGGAAATGCCGGGACACGGCTGGAAAACGCGGCCGAACCCTTCCCGTGCCTCAGTTTCCCCCCTGCGGTGACCAATGGAAGGTGGGAAAATGCACCCAAACCCGACTTCAATCCCGGGAAAACGACTTAAATCCCGGGAAAGCAGCTCCGAGCCCCACCCGCTGGAGGGGGAGCGCCGGGAATTCCCGGGAAGGGAAGGCGGTGCCGGAATTCCGGGTGGGATCAGGGCGCAGGTCGCTTCTCTTTGCTTGCACTAGGGTCGGAGCCCCAGCAGCAACGTGAGCCCTGGGTTTAAACGATCGTCATCCATGAATCCAGGGAAAAGCCTCCCCTGGAAAAAGCCCGGAGCAGGATCCGGCCCTGGTTATTCTGGGGATCCTGTTCTGAGGATCCATCTGATCCGGGAGCAGCTGCTGGCTGCAGGGAGGGGGAATCCGGGATGTTCCAATGGGAAAAGGAGGGAACACCCCCCCTTTTGAACTGGGATACGGGATGCGACAGCGACACAAACGCATCCCGAATCATGGAAAAGAACCAACCCCCCCCCCCATCCTCAGCATCCCAACGCAGGGCCCGGATTTGGAAGCTGGGAAGGGACCAAACCCCCCCGCTCCCCCCTGTTGCGCTGTCTCCTTCCCCAGCCCCACATTCCATAGGGAACGGTGCTTGGGATCTCACCGGAAAACACCCCCGGAGCCTCCCGGCTTCTTCCTGCGGAGCCGGAGCCGTTCCCGTTCCCGCTGCGATGCTCCCGGCGCCGGCGCAGCCCCAACGCCCCACCCCGGGGCCTCCGCTTTTCCTTCCTGCTCCCTTCTCCTTCCCAAAACATGGAATGCCGCCGTTGGCTTCTCACCCGGGATGAGGAGCCGGGGGGGGGGGGGTTTCCCTGTTATGCCCCCGTTTCCCAGCTCCGGGAAGTCGCAGCGAGGAAGCGCTTGGATGCAGCCAAGATCCCTAGGGAAAGAGAGAGAAAGGGGGGAAAATCCCTGCTGGCTCCCGAGGGGGATTCCCCATGGAGCAGAGCAGCTCTCCGCCCCCCCCCCCCCCATCAAATGGCCAACTGGGAATGCTGGAGCTGACGCTCATTTAAATCCCAAATGAGCCTGGTCCTCAAGGATCATTTAATTAAGAGGGAAACAGGATTCCGGCTGCGTCGCTCCCGATGAGGTTGGATTGGAATTCCCGGTGCTGCTGCGGTGGGTTTATGAGGGAAACTGAGGCAGGGATAGGAATTAGGGGGCAAAAAAGCTGGAAAATGAGCTAAAACCTGGGAATAAAGCAGCCCTTCAGCCACGTTGGGAAAAATCAGCGTGGAATTTGGGGTGAAAAGCACCAAAATGGGAAAAATCTCGGAATTGTGAGCATTGAGGGAATGGTGACGATCCCATTGGCTCCGCACTGGGATGTGGGGAGAAAACAGGGATTTTCTGGCACATCCCAGAGTTCTGCAGTGAAACCGTGTGGGAATCCCCCTCCCCGGATCCCATTTTCCCTCTTTTTCCCCCCTTAAATCCACCCTGACGGGATTGGAAGATTGAGAGGGCACTTCCAGAGGGAGCCTGGAATGAAGCCTGGAATGAGGGTGATCACGTGGGAAATGGAGACACCTGATGAGGCTGTTTTCCAGCTTCCCGACGCCCGGAATCACCCCGCGGCAGAGAGAGTTACAAAACATCCTCCTTCATCCCATTGGATTCAGCTTTATTCCAGCCAAAAAAGCCTTTTCCCACCCTGGGATTGGAGCTTAAGGAATGTCGGGAGAACACTCAGGGGATTTGAATTCACTTTCAGCTTCCTCATCAGGAATTGGAGGGGAAAAGGAAGGAAAACTGCTTCAAGCCCAACCCCACGCCGGGATGTTCCCGATGTCATTCCCTGGCGCCAGAGAATTGCTTTCCAACTGATTAAACCCCATATCCCATAATGAGGAAGCGCGGCACAAACAACATCACCCAGGGGATGAATCCAGGACAGCTGAAGATTCCAGCCTCTTTTCCATGCCAGGATTCCCCTTTTCCATGGGGAAGGCCAGCTGGAGCATCCCTCTTTGTCAGCCTAAGGAGTGGGACAACGTAACCAGCCCATGAACAGCCCCACAGGCCACCAACAGCCGCTGTGCTGAGGGTTCATCGATCCCTCAGGGATGAACAGGCGAAGCAGAGCCCCGGCTGTGTCCGGGTGTTGCGGGAGGAGGGTGGGCTCCGCACAATGGGAGCGGTTGGGGTGTTGTTGAGCACGGTTCCAGGTGTTTGACCAGTCCCGGTGTAGCAGTCGGGTTGTAGGCGGTCGGATTAAAGAGCTCCATCCTGGTCACTCAGATCTTCACAACCTGAGCGGCGACACAGGGGCTCTTGCGCTTGCCCCCGGTGTTGTCCCGCTGCAGGTACAGGCAGCCGTAGGTACCCCCGACCGTCCCCTTCGTCAGCCGCCCGGGGTTGATGCAGACACAGCCCAGCACTTCCTGTGGGAATACCAGAGCTGGGTGCGGAGGGCTGTAACGACAGCTGATCCAATGGCAACAACCATCCGGCTACAGCCAATCCAGGTGCTGATGGCCACAACCCGTTGGCTACAGTAGACCTGGATGCTGACAGCCACCCAGCTACAGCCCGTCCGGATGCCAACAGCCACCTGGTTACAGCTGACGGGGTGCTGATGCCCACAACCCATTGGCTACAGTCGACCTGGGTGCCGAGGGCTGTGACCTACCAGCTACAGCCCATCCAGATGCCAGCAGCAACCCAGTTACAGCCGATTGGGTGCTGACAGCAAGGACCTCCCATCTACAGCCCATCCAGATGCTGAGGGCTGTGACCTACTGGTTACAGCTGATCTGGATGCAACAGCCACCAGGTACAGCTGAGAACTGTGATCCATCAGTTACAGTCAGCACCGTGCTTTGTTCCGGCTGTCACCCGGGTTTTGCCCAAGCCTGTTGGGTTTGGGGGGTACTTGAGCGGGTGTTTGTGCTCCGCCTGACCTTAACGAAGTACCGCAGCTCCGAGGGGGTGACGAGGACGTCCGGGGTGACCGGTAACGACGCGTAGCTGTAGAAACTCTCGTAGTCAATGTTCAGCTCCTCCGAGGGGGGGTACAATGGGTAGTAACTACCGATGGAGGCGGGGGGGAAGAGGTTACCACAGTCAGGAACAACCACCTCCGCCTGTAGCAACAGGCCTGGCACACACCGATGGGTGAGTTTGGGGTGGAAGAGCTGTTTGTGGTTCTTTCGGCTGTCCCTAAGGGCCGCTGGGGCCGGCTGACATACACTATGCCGGAGGATTTAGGGTAAACCCTTCGGAATCCGGTTCTTAATGGGGAACAAACCCCCCAAAAGTAATGGTTTAGGGTCAAAAAGAGACTTCTGAGGGGAAGATGGTGGGAATGACATAGGAGATCCCTCGTTTGGCCCCAAAAAAAGCCCTTTTAGGGGTCTGAGTGGTTGTGGCAAGGCCTCACCTTCTCTGCGTCAGGATGTGCTTCAGGATCCGCGTGAACCGGTCCGAGATCCCGGAGGAGCTGTAAAACCATTAAGGAAAGGGTGGGAAAGGCCAAAGAACAGGCTGTGAGTAATGAGACATGAGGCCATTTACAGCCAGGAGCTGCTGTGCCGGGCACTGGGCTCTGCCTCTGCATCACCGAGCGGGAACACATCCGGATCCTGCGGATCTGGGGCTGGATCCATCCACCAGCAGGAGATTCCCAAATCCCGGCTTCCGGCCGGCACCCACCTGCTGATCTCCTCGGCTCCCATGTGGAAGAGCAGGTCGGTGGAGGTGAGGCCCAGCACGACGCCGTCCACCTCCAAGGTGCAGGGGTCCGATACGAAGTGCACGCGCTGTGGAGAGAGGGGTGGGCTGTGGCTGAACCCACCCAAACCAGACCTAAACCAATCCTAAACCACCCAAACCAGCCCTAAACCAATCCTAAACAACCCAAACCAGCCCTAAACCAGTCCTAAACCAGCCCTAAACAACCCAAACCAGCCCTAAACCAGTCCTAAACAACCCAAACCAGCCCTAAACCAGTCCTAAACCAGCCCTAAACAACCCAAACCAGCCCTAAACCAGCCCTAAACAACCCAAACCAGCCCTAAACCAGTCCTAAACAACCCAAACCAGCCCTAAACCAGTCCTAAACAACCCAAACCAGCCCTAAACCAGTCCTAAACAACCCAAACCAGCCCTAAACCAGTCCTAAACAACCCAAACCAGCCCTAAACCAGTCCTAAACAACCCAAACCAGACCTAAACCAGCCCTAAACCACCCAAACCAGGCCTAAACCAGTCCTGAACAACCCAAACCAGCCCTAAACCAGTCCTGAACAACCCAAACCAGCCCTAAACCAGTCCTAAACCACCCAAACCAGCCCTAAACCAGTCCTAAACAACCCAAACCAGCCCTAAACCAGTCCTAAACCAGCCCTAAACCACCCAAACCAGCCCTAAACCAGTCCTAAACCAGCCCTAAACCACCCAAACCAGCCCTAAACCAGTCCTAAACAACCCAAACCAGCCCTAAACCATGTCCTAAACCACTCAAACCTGCTGTAAACCACCCTGAACCAGTCCTAAACCACCAAACCTGCCCTAAACCAGTCCTTAAACACTCAAACCTGCCCTAACCTACCCTCAATCAGTCCTAAACCACCCAAACCTGCCCTGAAACGGTCCTAAACCACTCAAACCTGCCCTAAACCACCCCAAACCCAGCCTAAATTGCCCCAAACCTGCCTTTAAATGCTGTAATCACTGCGAGTTTCCCTTCGACACCCCTAAAATAGTCTTAAAACGCCTCGACCCTGACCTAAAACATCACAATCACGGGGAGCTTCCTTTAAACACCCCAAACCCCATCCTAAAACGCCCCAAATCTGCCCTCAAACCCACCACAGTCTGAGCTTTCCTTGAACCAATCCCAAACCGCTCCAAATGCATCCCAAACTACCCCAAACCTGCCCTAAAACGCTGCCATCCCACACAAGTCCTCCTTAAACATCCTTAAATCAGTCCTAAACCACCCCAAATTTACCTCGAAACCCCCTTAAACACCCAAAATATCCCCCAACCCCCCCCCAGCAGCGTGGCTGGATTCCCAGGAGCAATAAAAGCTGTTCCCTTGGCCTAAAACGAGTTAAATCAAGGAATTTTAACCCAAAACGGGCTGGGGGAGGCAGGTTTCCTGCAGTTCCATTCCCTATTTGCCAGGTTTCCGCTCCCAAATCCCTTCTCCCCCAGGACATCAGGAGTTTGCTCCCAAAGGGAATATTCCGGGGGGCAAGAAATCACTGCCGGGTGGGAACCAAGAGCGAGAACCTCAAAGGAAAAGAGGGATTTCACCCCAAAGCCCAGCAGGATTGGAAGGATTTGATGGAAAACCACCGGGGTTTTTGGGATAAGCAGCATGGGAATGGGGGGAGCAGGGGGGGTGGTACCTGCTTGTCCTCCTTGGGCAGCTCCGGGTGGTGGAATGGGGGCTGTGGGTAGACGCAGTCGTGGTGGACGTCGCGTGCCGAGGGCACGAACACGAGCTGGGAGCCGGCGCTGTCGGAAACCCAGGGATAAGAACAGGCACAGAAACAGCCTCAGCCTCAGCCCCAGCCCCTGCAGGGGGGTTCCAGCGGTGCAGAAGAGCCGAAAGGGGCTGAAATCCCCCCAAAAGACGCTCAGGTGCAGAGGGAGGGGTGTTGCGTCCCCGCGTGAAGAGGGGTTGGGGACACAAAGAGGTGGTTTGGGGCATAAGGAGGTGGGTTTGGGTGTTTTGGGGTGACCCGGGGTGGTTTGGGGCATAAGGAGGTGGGTTTGGGTGTTTTGGGGTGACCCGAGGTGGTTTGGGGCATAAGGAGGTGGGTTTGGGTGTTTTGGGGTGACAGGAGGTGGTTTGGGGCATAAGGAGGTGGGTTTGGGTGTTTTGGGGTGATTTGGGGCATAAGGAGGTGGGTTTGGGTGTTTTGGGGTGACCCGGGGTGGTTTGGGGCATAAGGAGGTGGGTTTGGGTGTTTTGGGGTGACCGGAGGTGGTTTGGGGCATAAGGAGGTGGGTTTGGGTGTTTTGGGGTGACCCGAGGTGGTTTGGGGCATAAGGAGGTGGGTTTGGGTGTTTTGGGGTGACAGGAGGTGGTTTGGGGCATAAGGAGGTGGGTTTGGGTGTTTTGGGGTGACCCGAGGTGGTTTGGGGCATAAGGAGGTGGGTTTGGGTGTTTTGGGGCGACCGGAGGTGGTTTGGGGCATAAGGAGGTGGGTTTGGGTGTTTTGGGGTGACCCGGGGTGGTTTGGGGCATAAGGAGGTGGGTTTGGGTGTTTTGGGGTGACAGGAGGTGGTTTGGGGCATAAGGAGGTGGGTTTGGGTGTTTTGGGGTGACCCGGGGTGGTTTGGGGCATAAGGAGGTGGGTTTGGGTGTTTTGGGGTGACCGGAGGTGGTTTGGGGCATAAGGAGGTGGGTTTGGGTGTTTTGGGGTGACAGGAGGTGGTTTGGGGCATAAGGAGGTGGGTTTGGGTGTTTTGGGGTGACCCGAGGTGGTTTGGGGCATAAGGAGGTGGGTTTGGGTGTTTTGGGGTGATTTGGGGCATAAGGAGGTGGGTTTGGGTGTTTTGGGGTGACAGGAGGTGGTTTGGGGCATAAGGAGGTGGGTTTGGGTGTTTTGGGGTGACAGGAGGTGGTTTGGGGCATAAGGAGGTGGGTTTGGGTGTTTTGGGGTGACAGGAGGTGGTTTGGGGCATAAGGAGGTGGGTTTGGGTGTTTTGGGGTGATTTGGGGCATAAGGAGGTGGGTTTGGGTGTTTTGGGGTGACCCGGGGTGGTTTGGGGCATAAGGAGGTGGGTTTGGGTGTTTTGGGGTGACCCGAGGTGGTTTGGGGCATAAGGAGGTGGGTTTGGGTGTTTTGGGGTGACAGGAGGTGGTTTGGGGCATAAGGAGGTGGGTTTGGGTGTTTTGGGGTGATTTGGGGCATAAGGAGGTGGGTTTGGGTGTTTTGGGGTGACCCGGGGTGGTTTGGGGCATAAGGAGGTGGGTTTGGGTGTTTTGGGGTGACCGGAGGTGGTTTGGGGCATAAGGAGGTGGGTTTGGGTGTTTTGGGGTGACCCGGGGTGGTTTGGGGCATAAGGAGGTGGGTTTGGGTGTTTTGGGGTGACCGGAGGTGGTTTGGGGCATAAGGAGGTGGGTTTGGGTGTTCTGGGGTGACCGGAGGTGGTTTGGGGCATAAGGAGGTGGGTTTGGGTGTTTTGGGGTGACAGGAGGTGGTTTGGGGCATAAGGAGGTGGGTTTGGGTGTTTTGGGGTGACCGGAGGTGGTTTGGGGCATAAGGAGGTGGGTTTGGGTGTTTTGGGGTGACAGGAGGTGGTTTGGGGCATAAGGAGGTGGGTTTGGGTGTTTTGGGGTGACAGGAGGTGGTTTGGGGCATAAGGAGGTGGGTTTGGGTGTTTTGGGGTGACCCGAGGTGGTTTGGGGCATAAGGAGGTGGGTTTGGGTGTTTTGGGGTGACCGGAGGTGGTTTGGGGCATAAGGAGGTGGGTTTGGGTGTTTTGGGGTGACAGGAGGTGGTTTGGGGCATAAGGAGGTGGGTTTGGGTGTTTTGGGGTGACAGGAGGTGGTTTGGGGCATAAGGAGGTGGGTTTGGGTGTTTTGGGGTGACAGGAGGTGGTTTGGGGCATAAGGAGGTGGGTTTGGGTGTTTTGGGGTGATTTGGGGCATAAGGAGGTGGGTTTGGGTGTTTTGGGGTGACCCGAGGTGGTTTGGGGCATAAGGAGGTGGGTTTGGGTGTTTTGGGGTGACAGGAGGTGGTTTGGGGCATAAGGAGGTGGGTTTGGGTGTTTTGGGGTGACAGGAGGTGGTTTGGGGCATAAGGAGGTGGGTTTGGGTGTTTTGGGGTGACCGGAGGTGGTTTGGGGCATAAGGAGGTGGGTTTGGGTGTTTTGGGGTGACCCGGGGTGGTTTGGGGCATAAGGAGGTGGGTTTGGGTGTTTTGGGGTGACAGGAGGTGGTTTGGGGCATAAGGAGGTGGGTTTGGGTGTTTTGGGGTGACAGGAGGTGGTTTGGGGCATAAGGAGGTGGGTTTGGGTGTTTTGGGGTGACCGGAGGTGGTTTGGGGCATAAGGAGGTGGGTTTGGGTGTTTTGGGGTGACCCGGGGTGGTTTGGGGCATAAGGAGGTGGGTTTGGGTGTTTTGGGGTGATTTGGGGCATAAGGAGGTGGGTTTGGGTGTTTTGGGGTGACCCGGGGTGGTTTGGGGCATAAGGAGGTGGGTTTGGGTGTTTTGGGGTGACAGGAGGTGGTTTGGGGCATAGGGAGGTGGGTTTGGGGATGACCTGAGGTATTCTGGAGCAGGATGGGACATTTGGGGGTGTTCTGGGGGGGTGACACGAGATGTTTTGGGGGGTCCCCCACCCCTCAGCATGTGTCACCCGGCATCAGGCCGTGCTGTTGCCTCCTTGCTCCTCATCCATGCTGTCCCCCCCAACAGCAGGGACAACGCTGTCCCCAAGCATTCCCAGCTCTTTTCCCCTTGGATTTGCCCCGTATCCCACAGGAATATCCCTACCTTCTCGTCCCTTCGATGATTGTCTTCAGGCAGAGCTTGAAGACGTCAGAGAAGGACCCCAGGAGCTGGCAGCTCTGGGAGGTGGGGGGAAAACAATGGGATTTGCCCAATTCCGTTGTCTTTTGGGGTGTACCTGCGGGATCCCCCCCCCATAGGTGAAGCCAATGGGACCCCAAATCCTCCCTCACCTCCACTTGCTCGTGTTTGGCATCCAGGAATGGCCCAAACTGGAAAGAAACAGTGAAAATGAGGAAAACCCCAACACGTGGGGACCCAAAGGTGGGGTTTGTTACTGGAACTCCCGTTTTATCCTATAATCCCAAAGGATTCAGGGAAAATGGAGTCTGGGTGGGAAGATGGATGAAAGAAACAGGGGTTTCCCAAGCAGGAACTCAAGCCTTGGATCAGGGGCTGCCCAAAGAGCCAAATTTGCTCTTAACAGGAGGGTTGGTCATTTTAGGGTGAAAACCAGGTTTTCTTGGTCATGTAGGGTGATAAACCAGGGGGTTTGGTTACTTTAGGGTGAAAAAAAAGGGGATTTGGGGGCACTTTGGGTGAGAAATGGGATTGGTTTGGTCACTTCAGGGTGAAAACTGGGGGGCTTGGATCACTTTAGGTTGAAAAACAGGGGGTTTTGGTCACTTTAGGGTGAGAAATGGGGGCTTTTGGTCACTTTAGGGTGAAAAACAGGGGGTTTTGGTCACTTTAGGGTGAGAAATGGGGGCTTTTGGTCACTTTAGGGTGAAAAACAGGGAGTTTTGGTCACTTTAGGGTGAGAAATGGGGGCTTTTGGTCACTTTAGGTTGAAAAACAGGGGGTTTTGGTCACTTTAGGGTGAGAAATGGGGGCTTTTGGTCACTTTAGGGTGAAAAACAGGGGGTTTTGGTCACTTTAGGGTGAGAAATGGGGGCTTTTGGTCACTTTAGGGTGAAAAACAGGGAGTTTTGGTCACTTTAGGGTGAAACCTGGGGGCTTTTGGTCACTTTAGGGTGAAAACTGGAGAGGTTTGGTCACTTCAGGGTGAAAATCAGGGGTTTTGGTCACTTTAGAGTGAAAATGGGGGTAGTTTGCTCACTTTAGAGGGAAAGTCTGGGGTTTTTGGTCACTTTAGGGCGACAACCTGGTGGTTTGGTCACTTTACGGTGAAAACTGGGGGGTTTTGGTCACTTCAGGGTGAAAAACGGGGTTCTTGGTCACTTTAGGGTGACAACCCTGGGGTTTTTGGTCACTTTAGGGTGACAACCACGTGATTTGGCCACTTTAGGGTGAAAACGGGTGTTGTGGGGTCACACCAAAGGCACCTCTTCCCTTCATGGCTGCTTGTGGAGGCTTTGATGCTCGGGTACCGCGTTACCGACACCAGGACCCGGTGGGGCCTCACCAGGATGCAGACATCGGGGCGGTCGCGGGTGATGACGGTGACGAGGTCGCTGAGCGGGTCGTAGCCGATGCTGTCAGATGGGGTGTAGGGACCACAGGCCACCAGCACCATCCGCTGCTCTGGGGGGGGGGGGGAAACAGGGGGTTCTGAGGCACCAGAGGCAGTTTAAGGGGTGAGAAAAGGGGGTTAAGGGGCAAAAAGGGGTGTTTGAGATGGAAAAGGGTGTTTGGGGGACAAAAAGGGGTGTTTTGGGGAGGAAAAGGGGTGTTTTGGGGAGGAAAAGGGGTGTTTTGGGGACGAAAAGGGGTGTTTGGGGGCCTGGGGGGTAAAAAAAGGAAGTGAGGGATAAAATAGAAGGGGGCAAAAAGGAGTGTTTGAGGGGCAAAAAGGGTGTTTTAGCGTCTGTGGGGGGTAAAAAACAGGGAACGGGGGGCAAAATAGAGGTTTAGAGGAGAGAAAAGGGGGTTTGAAAGAGAGAAAGGGGCTGGAAGGGGACAAAATGGGGGGTTTGGGGGTAAAAATCAGGGTCTGGAGGGACAAAAAGGGGGGTGGGTGACAAAAAGGGGGGTGGGTGACAAAAAGGAGGCTTAAGGGACACAAAAGGGGGGTTGAAAGACAGGAATGGGGCTTGAGGGGAGAAAAAGGGATAATTTGGGGTGAAAAAGAGGGGTTTGGGGGGGGGGGGAAGAGCATTTTGGGAGGGCAAAAAGGGGGATTTGGGTTCACCTGAGGCTGGCTCTGGCGGGGTGTGGAAGGGAAGAGGCACCCCCTGTGGAGAAACCATCAATTGCCTCAAAATCCCCTTTTTTCACCCCAAAACCAGCCCCACTGGGGGGATGCTGCTGTCACCTCGTAGAGCTTGGACACCACCATCCTCCTCCCGGTGCTGTTGGTCCCCTCCAGCGCCACCACCTATGGGCAAGGGAGCAACCAGGGGTGAGGAGGAGTGGGGTGAGGAAGGCTTGGGGGGGGGTCCTGGCCCTCCAAAAGCACACCTGGCCTGGGAAGAGGGAATATTCCCTCAATTCCGATAGATCCAAGGGGATTTGGCCACCGGAGGAGTGCTCCCGGTCGCCCTCCAGCACCACGGACTTGGCGTTGAGCTTCCCGTTGGCATCGCACCCAATCTGGCCCAGCACCGTCACCGGTTCCTATGGGACACAACAGCACCCCCAAAACCAGGTGGTTTCACCCCAGAACACCACGTGGATGCCCTTGGAATGGTGGCGATGGGATCACCTGTGCGGGAAGCGACACCGAGGTGAAGTCCTCGAGGTGATGGTGGCTCTTCAGTGCATTGCCAAGCTCCTCGATCCTCCATAACAACACTATGGGGTGAGACAAAGCGTAGGCTACACCCCAACACCGCAGTGGTGACTGTTGGGGAGGGGGGGGTGGGTGTGTGTCATCTCCCCACATCCCACCCCAATTCCAGGCTCACGGCATCACCTTCCCGGACATCGAGTGCTTTTTGGAACATGAATTTGTAGGCTTTGGTCAAGTTTTCGCCCGGAGAACCAAACAGCCCCAGGGTACAACCGCGGCCGCCGTGCCCGCTCCAGGAGGGCCCCTGGATGGAGCCGAATGAGGCCACCACCTCGCCGCGGCTGCCGCGCGCGCTGTACTTCTGGGAGGGGGTGACGCTGTGGGGGCAACAAGCGGAGCGATGGTGACAACCCCCATCGGGTCCCGCCGCCGGTCCCGGTGTCCCGGGGTTACCTGGGGGAGAAGCTGCTGGGGGAGAAGAGGGTGTAGGGGCTGCGGGAGGAGAGGCTCCGCTTGGGCCGCGGCGTCTCCGGGGTGGAATTGGGGCGTTTCTGGGAATTCTGAGGGGGAAAAGAGCCATAAAGGTTATTTTAGGGGCTGGATTTTGAGGCAGAAAATGGTAGATTTGGGGGTGAAGGTGTTGGTGCACACCTTGGATGGCGTGGTGTAGGCATCCAGCAGCTCATCCTCCTCTTCCTCATCAAGGCTACCGGGTTGTTAAGGAGCACCCAAAGCTCTTGTTTAGGGGGGACACCCACCAACACCCCCCCAAAGCTGTCAATTCCTCCCCTTAACAACAAAGCAGGGAACACCTTAAAGCCCTGTTTATAGGAATCACCCCCAAATCCATTGGGATACAGCTCCTGGAGAGAGTGGACGTCGTGGAGGCCACTGTAGCGGTTGTCCCTCTTCCGGGGGGCTCTGCTGCTGCGCTTGATGAGGACCTGGAGGAGGAAGAGGAGGAGAGGGGTGAGCATCATCCCCCCCCTTCTCCTGGTGGTTATGGGGGTACCGGGGACCCCCCCACCTCGTGCTCGAAGGCGTCGAGGCTGTCGCTGGAGAGCTCAGTGCCGAGGTCCTTGCTGGTGACGAAGGCCAACAGCTCGTTGGCCAACGCCACCGGGCCCAGGCCGTGGGTCAGGCACAGCTCCACCACTGCGAGGAGGGGTAACGGTGTCTTGGGTGCAGCCGGAACCACCCAAACCCCCCCAACACCCCTAAAGCCCCTTTAAACACCTCCAAACCACTCAAACCCCCTTCCAACACCTCCCAGGAGACCCTCAAACCACTCAACACCCCCCTATAGCCATCCCCCAACACCCCTAAAGCACCCGAGCACCCTCCAACACCCCTAAACCTCATTTAACCCCTCAAATACCACCCCTGAACCACACAAACTGCCTCCAACACCTCCACTAACACCCCTAAACCCGCTCAAACACCTCCATGGCACCTTTAAACCTCCATTGCCCCCTCAAACACCTCCATGGCACCTTTAAACCTCCGTTACCCCCTCAAACACCTCCATGGCACCTTTAAACCTCCATTGCCCCCTCAAACACCTCCATGGCACCTTTAAACCTCCGTTACCCCCTCAAACACCTCCATGGCACCTTTAAACCTCCATTGCCCCCTCAAACACCTCCACGGCACCTTTAAACCTCCGTTACCCCCTCAAACACCTCCATGGCACCTTTAAACCTCCGTTACCCCCTCAAACACCTCCATGGCACCTTTAAACCTCCGTTACCCCCTCAAACACCTCCATGGCACCTTTAAACCTCCGTTACCCCCTCAAACACCTCCATGGCACCTTTAAACCTCCATTGCCCCCTCAAACACCTCCATGGCACCTTTAAACCTCCACTGCCCCCTCAAACACCTCCATGGCACCTTTAAACCTCCGTTACCCCCTCAAACACCTCCCCTGTCACCCCATAACCACCCAAACCTCCCTCAAACGCGTCCCTTGACACCCCCGGAAGGTCCCTGAGCCCGCTCCAACACCTCCCCCGCCTCCCCGGCCGCCCTCCCCCGGTGTCCTCACGCCTGGCGGGGACGTCCTCGTCCCGGCAGCACAGCTCGAACAACCGCAGCTCCCTCAGCACCGCCTCGGCCGACACCGGCTCCGGTTCCTCCGGTCGCTCCGGCTCCGCCATGCCGGCACCGAAAAGCCCGCGCGGGCGCGACACCGCCGCGCTTGACGGCAGAGGGGGAAGAGGGCGGAGCCGTGCCTTATAAGGAAGAGGCGGGGCAGCGCTAGGTGAGAGGCGGGGCTATGCAGATTAAGGGGGGGAACTGACCAATCGGAGAGGGCATGAGGAGGGGGCGTGGCCGGGGCAACCCCCAACTGCCCCCCTCCCGCCGGAAAGGAGGAAAAAGGCGGGAACTTTCCCATCCTCCCGGGGGTTCCCTTAGCAGATCCCACAGGATCCATCCCTGATAGGATCCAACCTTATCCCTGACGGGATCCACCCATACCCCTGACAGGACCCGTCCCTATCCCGACGGAATCCATCCCCCTCCTTCACAGTATCCATCCCTGCCAGAAACCATCCCTATCCCGACAGAATCCATCCCCCTCCTTTACAGGATCCATCCCTGCCAGAAACCATCCCTATCCCGACAGAATCCATCCCCCTCCTTTACAGGATCCATCCCTGACAGGATCCCAAATATCCCTGCCTAATCCCAACATAATCCCTAAACAGACACCCTGGCACCTGGGTGGAAACGTGCCACTGGCTTCTCCTCAGCTCCCGATGGGTTGGAGCGGGAATGGTGGGATTTGCCCTGCGGTAGAGCTGGATGAGGGGGAAGGAGCAGTGGGAAAACCACTTTAATAAACATTCCTTGGAATTTTATCCCTTGTTTTTAATTTATATCGTAAAAAACCACTATTTTGGCACCCGGGAAGCAGAAGATCCCTGTCGGAGGCGGAAGATCCCTGTTGGAGGCGGAAGCGGGAAGCAATGGCGGTTGTGCTGGGGGGCCCCCACACCCGGGGACCCCCCCCTCCGGCTCCTTCCGTCATCTGAAGAAGCACCAAAAGCTTGGGAATTCTCCCCAGAACCTCCAAGCAGAGGCAGGGGAAGGAGCGTTTCCTTGGCAAAGCGTGGCCGGGTGTCCCGGTATCCCGGTTTGGGGGTGATTGTGGGTGCCTCACGCAGCCCACACCCCCCCAAAAAACACCCGTCTTGTGCTGGGAATCAAGGAAAAAGCCAAAAAAGAGGGAAAATCCAGCACGGTGACGCCGGTGGCTCCCGCTGGGAAGGCACTTGGGGTCTGCTCAGGCGAACATGGTGAGCTGGAGCCACTGCGAGGAAGAGCAGGGTTGAGGAAGGGGCTGGAGGGTGTTGGGGGGTGTTGCAGGGTGTCGTTGGGGGGTGTTAATGGGAGGTGTTGGTGGGGATGTTGTTGGGGTGCTGTGGGGTGCTGCTGGGGGTGTTGAAGGGTGTTTGTAGGCGGTATTGGGGTGCTGTTGGGGGTGTTTGTAAGGTGGTATTGGGGTGTTGGGGGTGCTGTTGAGGGGTGTTGCGGGGTGCTATTAAGGGGGTTGCTATGGGGTGTTAAGGGGTGTTGTAGGGTGTTGTTGTGGGCTGGTGGTGTGCTGTGGGGTGTCAGCACCCGCCGGTACCTGCAGCAAGTCGAAGGTGACGACACCGTCCTGGTCCACGTCCATCGCTTGGAAGAACCCTGCAGGAGGGAACAGGAGGTGACTCGGTGGGAAAAGTGCAGAATGGGGTGGGATTTAAGGGGAAAAGCTGGGTCAAAACAGGATTTAAGGGGAAAAGTTTGGAATAAAACAAGATTTAAGGGGAAAAGTTGGGAAAACGCAGCAGGATTTAAGGAGAGAAATTAGAAAAACAGAGCAGGATTTAAGAGGAAAAGTTAGAAACCAAGGCAGGATTCAAGGGAAAAAAACCAGGAAAGTGAGGAAGGATTTAAGGCGAGAAGCTGGGAAGAAATAGGGTTTAAGGGAAAATATGGGAAAACCCAGCAGGATTTAAGGGGGGAAATAGAAAAATGGGAAGGACTGAAGGGGGAAAGTTGGGAGAAAAACAGGATTTAAGGAGATGTCAGGAAAAAAACACAGAATTTAAGGGGAAATTCAGAAAAAAGCGCTTTTCCTGTAGGGTTTTCTCACACTTTTCCTGTTCGATTCCATGGAAAAGCTAGATTCTGGGAGAAGTTGGGAAAACTCCAAGGGAGCTGAAGGGGAAAACTGGAAACCCCAGAGCGCTGAACAGGAAAAAGTGTAAATAACAGGAGGTTTCCGGAGGGAAAATTGGAAACCCCACTTTTTTTCCCATTACAAAGTCCAAAACCCAGCTGGGTTCAACAGGAAAAGCCGGAAAATGGGATTTAAGAGGAAATTTGGGGGGGGGCTGGTGTCTGACTTTTGAACTTAAATCCTGCTTTTTTTGCAGTTTTCCCCACTTTCCCCTCAACTCCCATGGGGTTTTCCCATGGAACTGAATGAGAAAGTAAGGGAATAAATCCTGTCAATCCCAGTTTTCCCCCATTTTCCCTGTTCCCGGGCTGGGAATGGTGCTCACGGAACATGGTCTCCAGGCGCACGAGGCAGCAGACGAAGTTGTCGAAGTCGATGGCGAGGTCGGGCTCCGCGTAGCGGGTGATGATCAACTCGTGGAGCTTCTTGCTCAACTTATACCCTTTGGGGCATCAAATCACCCATAAAACGAACTTAAAACCACCAGAGGGAAGGTGGGAAAGGTGGGAATTAAGTTGGGAATCCCGGGACGTACCCGCCGCTTCCAACGCCATCCGCATCTCGTAGCTGCTCATGCTCCCGGATTTATCCAGGTCGAACTTGCGGAAGATGCTCTGTGCCCCCCAAAACACACAGCAAGGGGTCACCAGGAGGGGGGACACCCCCAAATCCCAGCCTCATCCCCCTCGGAATTCCCCCCTGCCCCTGGACCCACCAGGTAGTTGCGGATCCGGTTCCACAAGACATTGAACTCCACCAATCCCAGCTTCCCGTTGCCGTCTTTCTGCAGGGTGGAGGCGTCAAGGAAAATGGGGTATCCATGGGGAATGGGGTATCCATGGGGAATGGGGGATCCATGGGGAATGGGGTGGGGGTTGCACCCCCAAAATCAACCCCACGGCCAGGGCTGCTGGATACATCCATGAGGTTGACCATGCTGCGGCAGGACTCGGCGCTGAAGCCTTTGGTCCGGAGATCCTTATCTGGAAATCAGGCGGTGGTTACTTGACGGAATGAGTTTGATCCCAACCAAAGAGGGTTTTCCACTCGTCTTCCCGGTGAATCCCAAGATCCCGCCCCGGCGGCTCACGTTTGCCAATGATGCGGTTGAGGATGGTCTGAAGCTCCGTGACGCTGATCTCCATGTCCTACGGGGAGGAAGGAGATGGGGTGCTCTCCATTGAACCGCATCCCAACCACCACCAGTGTCACCGTCACCGTCACCACACTTACCGGTCCAGCCAACTGCTTGAAGAGCGCCTTGAAGTTGTCATCGATTTGGCTTTCGGAGAGCACTTTCTGAGAGAGAAAAGGGCTGGTTTGGTAAAGAAGCAGCACCACGGCACCATGCAGCGGCCAGCTCCGCTCACCTCATCCGGCAGCGTCGCTTGGATCTTGTCATCCATTTCCCTGCAGAGATAACGAAGAGGAGTTTGGCCTCTGGAACCATCCGGGGCTTCGTCAGCGCTCGGGAGGCGTCTCCCACTCACTCAGTGCCGGCTTTCTTCTCGGAGAAGACGCGGAGGACGAAGTCTCCTTCCTTGTTGGGCTCGAAGGTGGAGGGTACCACGATGTACTCGCCCGGCGGGAGCCGGAACCGCGTGCTCACCTCCCGCAGGTTGATGAACTGCTCCGAGCGGGCGCGCGAGGCGTTGGCCAGGAAGAAATCCCGCTTGAGGTGCACGCCTGACTTCCCCACGTGCTGCCGGAAGGGAATGGAATGGGGTTCCCAATGCAACACCTGAAAAAACAGCCGCCCAGCCCCCCAAAAACACCCTCCGGTGCTGCCTGGTTCGGCGTTGGTAGCGTTCATGTACCCACCTCGGGAGGAACCTGTAGGGAGAGGAGAGCAGAGGTTGAGGGCATGCGGTTGATGCCAGTTGACATCAGTAGACACCAATTGACATTGGTTGACACCAGTTGACACCAACTGACATTGGTTGACACCAGTTGACATCAATAGATACCAACTGATGTTGGTTGATGTTTGTTGACACCAAGTGTCCCCCACTGATGTCATCTACCTCTGACTGATGCCAGCTGACATCAGTTAATGCTGGCTGATCCCAACTGACGCCAGTTGGCTTTGGCTGACACCAGTACCTCATAGACAGCGAACCCGATGGTCTCCATGTCCTTGCCGTAGCGGCGCTCGCGGCGCCGGTTCTTCTGCATCAGCGCCAGGAGGAAGCTGCAGCCGGGCTCGCGCCCACCCTCCTCATCCCCGGTGTCGTCCACCTCTTCCAGCTGGATCTTGAACTGTGGGTTTATCCAGAAAGTGGCTGGAAGAAGAGCCAAAAGAGGTTAAATCGATGCCAAAAGCGGTGGGTTTGGGGGTGAAACTCCTCACCAACAGTGCCTACCGGGGTAGTTCCTACAGCCGCCGGCCGTGCTGCCGCGGCGCCATGTCCCGTCATAGAGGCGCGTGTTCCACTTGCGGAATTTGCGGGATTGGAG
This sequence comes from Psittacula echo, assembly GCF_963264785.1. Taxonomy (NCBI): domain Eukaryota; kingdom Metazoa; phylum Chordata; class Aves; order Psittaciformes; family Psittacidae; genus Psittacula; species Psittacula echo. Next base: position 2,134,890 of record NC_137763.1, read on the forward strand.
AGCGTCCGGGGTGAGGTTACAGATCTCCAGGCGGGTGAATTCCCGCAGGAAATCCCGGAAGGACATCCTAGAGGAAGAGGAAGGACCAGAGGGTGAGAGCGGAAGGTTTTCCCTCTTTTCCTGGTGTGACACGGTCGGGAAAAGGTGGTGGGGTTTTCCTTCATCCCTCGTCGCTTACCAGAATTCCCCGTCCTCCATCCTGACCATCAGCTGCTGCCGCAGCGCCGGCTCCACCGCGTTCCACTCGGATGAGCTGCCGGTGGCAAATGGAACTCACCCCAGGGCCAGCCCATGGCGTTACCACTAACGGAGCCCCGGCTGGGTCCTCACCTATCACTCCACGGTCCCGTCCACTCCACTTCTCCCCAGGGATTGCGCATACGGATCAGCCCCAGGGATTGCCCACGGTAGTTGATCTGTGAACGGCACCATCAAGCCCCTCGACCCCAAAACTGCCATTTTTCACCCCAAAACAGTGTCGCCTCTCACCTGCTTGGCTCCCGTCACCGAGTACGCGTGTCCCTTCACCAGCTTCTTGAACGTCACCGCCTCCATGTCAAAGGCGCTTGTTATCTGCAGGGCAACACGGTGGTGGCGTTACCGCCTCGCCGCGCCGGTGGTGGAGGAAGGAGCCCCAAAACGTGGTATTTTGGCCCCAAAGCAAGGCCCCTCACATCGATGGAGCAGCCGAGCAGGGAGCCGCGTTCCAGCGCCTTGAGGATGATCCGGTAGAGGTCCGCGGGGGGCTTGCGGAGGTCGTACCACTCTGTCACGCCGCCGGTGAAGTCCTCAAAGCCCTCCGAGGTGCTGCCACCTGCGAGTGCCTCGTAGCAGCCGTTCACCCTGCAGGATTGCACCGTTCCAGGAGGTATTCAACCCAAAACGAGCAGGAGGAGGAGGAAGGGGACGCACTTGGCGTAGGCTTTCTCCAGCAGCGCGCTCCAGAACTCGCTGCCCTCGGCCGAGTGCACGAAGAGCAGCTTCCCGTCCTTGGTGGGCAGGTAGTCATCCACCACCACGTCCAGCCACTCGCCAAACTGCCAGATCTGCAGAGAGGAGGAGGAGGAGGGAACCCCCTTGGTTTTGAAGCTCAGGGGGGGGTTTGGGGGGAGAAAAGAGCCCTTTTGGGGGTCCTGCAGCGCGTGGCCCCGGCAGGATGCTGCAGCAAGGAGATGGTGGTGGTGGCAAAGGTGGGGGATGAACTTGGGGGATGTTTCATGGTGGAAAGCGCCTGATTTGGCACCAAAGCGGTGGAGGGAGACAAAATTGCAGAGGGTAAGCCCAAAATGGTTGATTGCTCTCCAAAATAGTGGTGACGAGCCCCAAATATGGATTTGAGCCCCGAACTGGTGCATTTGAGCTTCCAAATGGTGGAGGTGATGCTGAAACTGGTAGAGGGGACCCCAAACTAGCAGATTTGAGGCCCAAACTGGTGGATTTGAGCCCAAACAATGGCACTGGGGGTTAAGCCGCTCACCTGGAAGTGGAAGATCCCAGCGTATCCGTGCTGGAAGCTCTGCCCGTGCGGCACCACGCGGTGCAGGAGAGTCTCATTGAGCGTGAGGGATGCGATGGCCGCCAGCAGCCAACAGTCCCCTGTGGGCAGCGGCCACCGGTTACCGGTCATGCTGTGGCCACGGCACCCAGGTTGACCAAGCCCCCCCCCTCCAGTGTCTGAAAGGGGCTACAAGGATGCTGGAGAGGGATTCTTCAGCAGGGACTGGAGGGATAGGACAAGGGGTGATGGGTTCAAACAGGAGCAGGGCAAGTTCAGGTTGGAGATAAGGAAGTTCTTCCCTATAGGGATGGTGGGACACTGGAATGTGGTGCCCAAAGAAGTGGTAAACGTTCCATCCCTTGCAGTGTTCAAGGTGGGACGGGCCTTGGGTGATATGGTCTGGTGTGAGATGTCCCTGCCCATGGCAGGGGTGGGAACTGGATGATCTTAAGGTCCCTTCCAACCCAAACCATTCCATGATTCCATGGAAACTGGGACAAGGCATCGCGGCGGCGTTCCCTACCCAGCGCTCCCTGGCAGATATCGGTGCGTGTGGCTCCATCCACAATGAACTGCGGGCGCGAACACAGCTCCTATGGGAAAAGCCACTGGGTCCATCAGCACAATTCACCCAACCCCCCCCAAATTTGGAGGTTGAAGGGGTTTTCCAAGCACGGATCGGAAATTCCATCCCAACTGGTGAAGCTGAGGAGCGCCGCTACTCACCGTCGGCCTCTTCCATTGGACACCGTAGGTTTTGGAGGTGCCGGGGCCGAGCTCGCGGAAGCCGAGGGAGCCGGGAGCCGGTGGGAAGGTTGGGTCGCGGAAGAGGCTTCCGGAATTCCGGCATTCCTCAAGCAAGCGCCCGTAGTCCTGGCCCAGGTAGCGCACGGCGTTCTCGTGCTGGCCCAATCCCAGCGCCTTGGCCCGCTGCCGCTGGACCTGCGCCGAGACGCCGGTGCAGTACACGGGCACGATGGGCGGCTCCGCCATGCTGGGATGCGGGAAAACAAGCGGGAAATGGGGAAACCAGGGAAAAGCGAGTGCTAGAACCACCCCTGCTGAGAGGATCTGGGGGGGGGGGAATTGGGAGTTTGGGGGAGAAATTTGGGAGATTTTGAGAATTTGGGGGATATTTGGTGTTTATTTGGGGATGCTTGGGGGGGAATTGTGGATTTCTTGACGGATTAGGGGGATATTTAGGGATTTTAGTGGGAATTTGGGGATATTTGGAGGTGATATGGGGATTCTCAGAGGGATTTAGGGGGAGCTTGGGGATATTTTGGGAGGATTTGGCTGTTTTGTTTTAGGGGATTTGAGGCCTTTTGGGGGGATCTGGGGAATTTTGGAGGGAATCTGGGGTTTGGGGGGAGTTAGGGGGTTTTAGGGGGGCTGTAGATTTCTGTGGGAATTTGGTGGAGCTTTGGGGGGGATTTTCCAATTTGGGGGAGTATGTGTGAAGTTTTGGGAGTGTTGGAGGGTTCGGGGGGGATTTAAGGGGAAATTTGGGGCGTTGGGGGATATTTAGGGGGATCTGGAGTGGATTTGGGGATCTTTGCAGGGGGATTTGGGAATTTGGGGTCTGCTTTAGGATCCCCCAGGAGCAGCTTGGACAAAAAAGGGGGATTTTGCCCCGACCCCTCCTGTTGGGTGTTACTAAACCCAACTCTGCCGATCCTGGGGAGGCCCTATTTTGGGGGGAAACCCCTCTAAAACGGGCCGTAACCCCCCCAAACGTGGGGCCCCGCTTGAGCCGCTCTGGGGTGATTCGGGTGAAACCAACGCTACCGTTTTGGGACAAAACCCCGGAGTTCAGGGGGCGGGGAATCCCTCCCCCTCCTCTCACACGCACTCCCCCCCCCCTCCGCGGCAGCTGCTCCCCGTCTGTCACCCAGTGAGCCTCAAATCTTCGGGTTTCACCTCAAAACGGCCCCGGGGGGGGAAGAAGCAAACCCCAATGATGGGAATTCCAGCAGTGGGGAAGCCCCAAATGCTGCCGGATCGAAGGGAAACGGCTCCAGGAACTGGTCGTGCCGGTCGAGGCGTGTGCCAGGGCCGCTCCCCGCAGCTCAGCCCCGGGCGCCGCTCTCACTGCGCCCCTGAAGGCCTCAATGACACCCGGGGGAGCTTCATTAAGCACAGAGGAGTTAACGAGGCGCTCATTAGAGCAGCTCAGGGAGTGCCAGGGAGGTGACAGCGGTGCTGGTAGCGCGGGTCCCACCAACATGGACCCGGGGGGGGGTTCTGTCACCCCAAAACCCAGCCCAACATTGGGGGGGGGGGTCAGGGCTCCCAAAACTAAAGATTATGCCCCCAAAAAGCACTAATTATGCCCAAAATGAGGGGTGAGGAGTGGGGGAAGTCCCTAATTCCCCCTCATCCCCACCCCAGAGCAGATCTGGGGGGGCACAACTGAGGCCTAACTCATAGGGTGCTCATGGGACCCCCCCCCTAGAGTGGGACCCCTCCCAAAACATACGGGTTTTGGCACAGCAGGACCGAAATCGGCTCTTTTCAGCCCGTTTCCAGGGTGCCGGTGCCCTGGCAGGTGCCGCGGGGCAGAGCCTGGGCCCGGTGACGGCGGCACTTCGGCGGCCGCGTCTCCTCCAGCGGCACTGGGGAGAAAATGAGGATAAACCAGCCAAAAATGCCTCAATTCTGAGCAAAACCACTTAAACCCACCCAAAATCCCCCATTTCCCCCCTCCCTAGGATTAATAATCCCCAAAAAAGCACTTTTTGGGGGTAAAGCAACAACTGGAGGGGAACACAAGGGACCCCCAAAGCTCCCAACCCCTTCCCAGTGCTGCAAATGGAGGAAACCAGGCCCCCAAACACTGGGATTTGCCCATTTTCCCTGGGTTTTGCCCCGATCCGGAGTTGTGTAAGTTGTGGAGCAGGGAAGCTGCTCCGGCACCCGGCCATGGGGGAACCAGGGACCCCCCTGCCGCCGCCCCCCCACCCGGGGACACCGGGACGTACCTGGCTGCAAAGGGGGGGGGTGGGGACACACTCCCGGCCACGTTTTGGGGTGAAATCAAAGGAAAAGAAGCAAAATCCCGTATTCCCGGCAAGTCTTCCCCGAGAAGGAAGAAGAGACCGGGGTGAACCCGCCTCCCCCCCGACTCCGCCCAGCACCGCCCCGCCCTGGGGGGGAGGGGGAATGGGGGGAAAGGGATGGGTTTGGGGGTGGTTTTGGGGCTGTTTCTAACGTTTTGGGGTCTCTTGTGCTCGGGGTTTTGGCTGCAGGGGGCTGGGCAGCAGCACACGTGTGCACAGGGCTGGGACACACATGACATGTGTAGAGGGCTAGGATGTGTGTGTGTGGATCCAGGCACATACATGGGACACACGTGAACAACTGGGATCTACATGGAAAGCAGGGACACACGTGTAAAGGGATGGAACGTGAGTGTACAGGGTTGAGACACAGGAGGCCACACATGGGACATGTGCAAAGGGCTGGGTATGAATGCCGCATACACGTGGGGACATGGCTGGGACATGTGCATGGGCTCAGAACACATGTGGAGAGCAACATGCATGAAACATACATGTGCAGAGAACCAGAACACGTGCGCTGAGAGCTGGGACACACACACACAAGATGAACACACACGTGCAGGGGCCTGACCCCCCACTGTGTGCAAGGCTGGGGCACACGTGGCATGTAACAGTACATGTATGGAACACAACACGTATGTAACACATGTCCCTACCTGCCCCTGGGAGGGGTTCCTTTTACTGGCAGCTGCTGCTGTGGGGAGAGAGGAACAGCCACAGGTTGGGGGGGGGCCAAGGGGGGCAACCCTCCCTCCCCACCCCCTCATTTTGGGGTCCCCCTAACCCCCCACTCTTCTTTTTTACCCATTTCCCCTTTTTCCCCTCACATAAACCACAATAACAGTCATTACACATCATGTTTAATCCTCTGTTGCCCATTTTCCCTTCTTTTTGCGTGAAAAAGGGGGTGGGGGCAGGTGCTGAGCCTCACATAGGAGAGAGATACATGAATTTTGAGGCAAACCCCAAGAAAAATAGGGAAAATCATCGGGCAGCAAGTACAAAACAAGCCATTAGGGGTGACTTTTATCCATCATGGTTATAAATAAGGGGAGATATTGCCAAAAATTGACCATTAAAACCCCCCGGGGAGAGACACAGACAAAAAGGTGCATTGCAGGTGCAGAGAGGCCCCAGTTTTGGCTGGTTTCAGCCTAATTCAGTGCTGTTTGGGGCAGCCGAGGACGAAGCCGTCGCTCTCTTCCTCCTCCTCACCCCGGTGGTAGGGGCGCACGGCCCCACTGCGCTGAAGGGGGCGCTCCCGTAGCCAGGCCCAGTGCTGGGGAGCAGCTGCCATCACCTGGAGGGGAGGGCAGAGCTTTTTGGGGTGAAACCCAGTGGTTTAGGGACTTACGCTGTAACACAGCTCCCTGTCCCTCCCACAAGCCTGTTTTGGGGTGAAAATGGGGTACTTTAGGGGCGAAAATGCCACATTTGGGGGTGGGGTGGGTGTCAAAAACACCACGTAAGGGAGGTCAAACCCACCACATTTGGGGCTCAAAAATGCTACATTTGAGGGGAAGGTGTCAAAACCCCCACTTTTGGGGGGAGATTGGCTCAAACACACCATGTTTTGGGGCTTAAAACCACCATATTTGGAGGGGATTGGGTCAAAAATGCCACTTTGAGGGAGAGATGGGCTCAAACCCATCACTTTCAGGGGGAGATCAGCTCAAAAATGCCACTTACGGAGGGAGCCTTTTGGAAGAATGAAAACCACCCCCTTTCGGGGCTCAAAACCACCACTTTTGGAGGGAATTGGGTTAAAAATGCCACTTGCATGGGAGATTGGCTCAAAGCCACTACATCTGGGGCCTCAAACTCACCACATTTAGAGAGAATGGGGTCAAAAATGCTACTTTCAGGGGGAGATCGGCTCCAAAATGCCACTTTTGGAAGGGGACCGAGTCAAACCGGCCCCATTCTGAGGCTCAAACCCACCCCATTTAATCTCTCTTTTGGATTTTAGGGGCTCCTTAAGGCCTGGTTTCCCCTCGGGGGGGGGGGTGTCTTCGGATCATCCCTGTGATTTTGGGGTGAGTTTGGGGTGTTTCGGGGCTCTCACACCCACCTCCTCACAGGAGAACCGGCTGACGGCCGCCCTGTAGCTCATGCGGGCCCAGAGGCAGTCACGGCGCCAAAGGAAGCGGGGCAAGAGCCGGCGCCAACGGCGGCCCAGGGCCCATGGGAAGATGCGGTACTTGTGCTGCTCCTCATCCTCTTCCATGTCACTCGCCAGGTACCTGCAGGGGGAAGGATGGGCTGGAATTGGTGGATGGGAAACTGAACATGAGCCGGCTTCAGTGTGCGCTTGAGCCCAGGAACCAGCCGTATCCTGGGCTGCATCAAAAGGAGCGTGAGCAGCAGGTCCAAGGAGGTGATCCTGCCCCTCTACTCTGCTCCCATGAGATCCCACTTGGAGCACTGTGTGCAGCTCTGGTGTCCTCATAAGGACATGGAGGCCATGAGGATGCTCAGGGGCTGGACCACCTCCTGTATGGAGCCAGCTGAGACCCCAGAGGAGCTTCCAGCATCTGAAGGGGGCTACAAGGATGCCGGGGATGGATTCTTCGTCAGGGATTGGAGGGATAGTACAAGGGGCGATGGGTTCAAACTGAAACAGGGGAAGTTTAGGTTGGAGATAAGGAACAAGTTCTTTACTGTAAGGGTGCTGAGGCACTGGGATGGGGTTGTCCAAGGAAGTTATGAATGCTCCATCCCTGCCAGTGTTCAAGGCCAGGTTGGATGGAATCTTGGTCTAGTGGAAGGTATCCCAGCCCATGGCAGGGGGGTTGGAACTGGATGATCTTAAGGTCCTTTCCAACCCCAGTCATTCTACGACTCTAAATCCCAGGAGTTGGGAATGATGGGAAGAGGATGAGGTGGCTCGCAGGGTGTCATCATGGCTCAGGGTTGGGGTTTGACCCCATAACAGCATCATTAGAGCCTGGCTTCATTAGTGAGCACCCTCATTAGCACCCCCAGGGCCCCATCAGCAGCTCACAGGGCAGCGAAGAGGTTGACGCGGGTGTACTGGCTGGTGGGCAGCCTGGCACGCTTGAAGTACGTCAGCGCCATCGCCAACAGGTACTGCAAAAGAAGGGGAAAAAAGGGGGATTTTAAGCAAAAAAGGGCTAAATTCAAGCAAAAAAAAAAAAAAAAGGGTGTTTTTTTGTTTAAAGAAACACTAAAATGGGGGTTATTTGAAGGTCTGACCTTATCGGAGATCATGCAAAAGACATCCACGGAGAAGAACTCCCTCACCACCCTGTCTTCTGCAAGAGAAAAACCACCTATTCTGTAAAAATAAGGATTTCTTGGGGGAAACTCCCAGTTTTGGGGTTTCTAGTGGGGGAGGGGTTGGTTTTCCTGGTTTTCAGGGAATCCTGGGATCGGCTCTCACCCAAGAGGTAGAAGAAGGCATTTTGCTCCCTGCAGTGCAGGTAGAGGCTGCGGGGGAGGCTGGCGGGGCTGGGGGGCTCCTCGTCAGATTCCCCCGCGTCGGGGTGGCCTTGTGGCAGTGGCTGCTTCATGGAGGGGGGGGCTTGGTCTGCGGGAGAGGGAAGAGGTGGGGAGCAGCCCAAAGCCCCCCCCGGAGCCTTTAATACCCTTAAAGCAAGCTCCGAGTGCCCCCCAAGGGCCCAAAATCAAATCTTTAACCCCCAAAAGCCCCAATATTCCCCCAAAATCAGCCCAACTCAAACCCCAAAAAGCTCAAAGGCCCCCCCCCAAAACCAGGCCAACCATTGAAACACCCCAAAGCCCCTCCAGACCCCCCCCTTTAACCCCTCCAAAAGACTCAAAGTCCCTTCCAAACCAAACCACATAAAGCACCCCAAAACCATCCCAAATGCCCAAAGCTCTCCCCAAAACCAAGCCAAATGTCCCCAAGTCCCCCAGCCCAGCCCTTTAACACCCCCAAAGGACAGATCAAGCACCCCAAAACCAAGCCCTTTAACCCCAAAAAGCCCCAAGCCCCCCTCAAAACAGACCCTTTAACACCCCAAAGCCTCCCAAAACCTGATCACGCCACACTCCCAACCCCCTCTCAAAGAATAAACCATTCAAAACCCACAACCCTCCCCAAAGTAACCCAAACTCCCTCAAAACTGACCCAAAACCCCAAAAAACTCCAAATCCCCCCCTAAAAACCCATAAATGAGCCATCCAAATCCCCCCCATTCCATTGAGCCAGGCAACACAGCAGCAGCACCTTGCACCCAACCAAAAACCAGCAGGTTTAAGAGGCTCCTTTGCCTCAAATCCTACTTTTTCCAGCAGTTCCAAGCATCAGGAACACCGCCAACACTGTCCCCAGTCAAGGTAGGCTCCTTAGCAAGCAATAACCCCACTTGAAGCCCAAACCCACCATTCTAAGGCTGGGGGTCCCTTTCCAGCCATTTCCAAGCTCTTCAGACTGCCCAAAATTAGAGATTTCACTTTAAAATGAGGAATAATTGTGGCTGAGGTCAATGTGCAAGTGAGCTTTAGCGGGGAATACTGAGGGGTTCATCCCTAGGGAAGCCTCAGGTTGGGACTGACCCAATTCTTCTCCACCTATTTGCTATTTTAAGTGGTTTTAAGGTGGAAAAGGGTGATATTAAGGCACAAAAAGCCATGTATTACAACAAACTCAGGTTTAACCCATTCTTGTTGTCAAAACCCAAAGGAACAGCAAATTCCCTCCTCCAGCCCTAAATCAGGCTGAAATAAGGTTTCTCCACATTAAAACCACCATTAAATCCTCATTTTATATTCTAATCCTCTGAAATCCCTATTTTCCAGTCAGATTTTGGGTGCCAATGCTGCCAAAACACCCCCTCAAATCGAAGTCAACCCAATTCCTCCTCACCCCCCCCCCATTTCCTCACGCCTCTACTTGTGAATTTGGGGTGTTTTCCTAATATTTCGTTATTTTTGGTGTTATTTAAGAAGCCACATGAAGGGAATGGCGCCTGCTTCGTCCCATGGGGGACACAGGGAGCACCCAGGCCAAATTTCTTTAAAAAGCCCCCAAATGCCTCAAAACTCATCAACTCAACAACAAAACCTATCAAATTAACGTTAAAACCCCTCTTCTTCCCCATTTCAGAGCACTGCATCAGAATCACCCCCGTGTCCAGGCACAGACTGGGAGTTCCCTCACAAACCATCACAAATGAGGATAAAAAGAGCAGTTTTAGTCCCATATCAGCACATTGCTGCTCAGAACAACATATTTGTGCTCAGAGACACTGAAACGCAGCGTTAATGCTGTGAAAAGGGGGGGGTGTTCTCCTCATTCCCATCCTCAAAGAGTTTCCACTTCCCAAGGCAGGATTAAAAGGACATAAAACACGGGAACAGAGCCCGCAGAGCTTGGAACCCCCCCCCTCCACGTCCCCCTGTGATAAACACATAAATGCATTGGGGTTTGCAAATCGTAGGTGTGGTTATGTGGCTATAACTGTGCAAGGTCACAATAACAGAAGCAAAGCTCACTGAAGACACACGATTAGGCAACAAGTTAAAAAGGGCAGAACTCTGGAGCAAAAGGGAGTCACACAGCAAAAGAAATTGTAAAGGTAAAAGAAAGACGGGGGGGGGCTTGATATAAGAGAAGCTGGTGCCTGGAAAACATAGAGTTAAAGTACTTTTTAGCTTAACTTAGGTTGTACGAAGAGAACAACGTTTGTTGTAAGCCTGTGGAATTCAGTGGCCCCACTAAACGTGAGTTAATTGTTTCACGCCAGTCTTCTAAGGTATCTTTAGCTTTAAAGGACAACATTTGTGTTGTAGGTCTGTGGTGAGGTAACAGGATTTAGGGGCCCCGCTAAACCTGAATGAGTTATTTCACCACTTATCAGTTAGTTTAGAGACAAAGCCTCCCAAACATCCTTCCTGCCCGGCCTGCAATCAGTTTTGCAGGAAGGTCACCCTGCTCTAAACCTTTGCTCCTTAACACAACAATTACACACATAGAATCACAGAATAGTCAGGGTTGGAAAGGACCTTAAAACCATCCAGTTCCAACCCCCTGCCACGGGCAGGGACACCCCACACTAACCCATGGCACCCAAGGCCTCATCCAACCTGGCCTTGAACACCGCCAGGGATGGAGCATTCACAACCTCCCTGGGCAACCCATTCCAGTGCCTCAGCACCCTCACAGTAAAGAATTTCTTCCTTAGATCCAATCTAAACTTCCCGTTTCAGTTTGAACCCGTTACCCCTTGTCCTGTCACTACAGTCCCTGATGAAGAGTCCATCCCCAGCATCCCTATAGCCCCCTTCAGACACTGGAAGCTGCTGTGAGGTACATAAACCTGTAACAACCATCAATCACTCGCACCTCCGCCTACAGTCATGCACCCAGCGCTGTCGCTTCTGCTTTATTGACTTTGCCCCTCAATAAAACCTTGTTATCTCATTTAGAGGAGTGAGTTCGTATTTAACATGATGATAAAAAGAGCAGTTTCAGTCCCGTAGCAGCACATTGTTGCTCAGAACAACGTATTTGTGCTCACGGACACTGAAACGCAGTGTTAATGCTGGGTAAAAGGAGGGCTTTCTCCTATTCCCATCCTCAAAGAGCTTCCACTTCCCAAGGCAGGATTAAAAGGACATAAAACACGGGAACAGAGCCCGCAGAGCTTGGAACCTCCCCCTCCACGTCCCCCTAACCGCACTCCCCTCACCGTGATGAGCGCCATATTGCCCCCTCACAAATCAAGAAGAAAAAAGGTAATAAACGGATTTAAAGAGGTTTTTTTTCAGCTCGCAGCAGCAGAGCTCAGCCTCCCCTCACTAAACAAGGGAAAAAGGGGGAATTTACCTCATGGAGCTCCCTTTCCCCCTCCATAACAAGGAAAACGGGGACGAAGCCCCACAGGGAGCGGCGCCGCTTTTCCCGCCCTTTTCCCTCACCTGAACAGAACGTGAAGAGAAACCACGCCCCCTTCCCGGGGCTCGTCTTCTATAGGCTGCCCGTAGGCGGAGCCAGCCAATCAGAAGGCGGAGACACCCGCCGCTACCTGTCATAGGCGGGGAGGAGGGATGATGGGTGACGATAGCGAATCAGAGGAGCGGAGGGGCAGCCGGGGCGTCGCTGATAGGCTGGGTGGAAGTGTGAAGGGTGGGCGCAGGCAGAGGGTTTCTGAGGTAAAAACGGCTGAAAAAGGGGCCGAGTGTGGTGCGAGGGGTGGAAAAGGGGCAAAAAAAGGCGAATTCGGTTCAATTTGGGTCTCTTTGGGTGGCTATGGGGGGGGAGCTGAGGCCTAGAGCAACTCGTCGCCAGTTCGTCCCCGTCCCCTAGCAACAGCCGCCGATTGGTCGGCGCCACACGGGAGATTTTTCTGATTGGTCAAACACCACGGGTGCTGGCCAATGAGAGCGAGACACGGGATCTTCGGCGTTTCCGCCCACCCAAAGCCGGTTGGACCGTACCAAGTACAGGCGTAGGGGGTAAGCCCAGTGTGTTTTTGCTGTGAGGGGCTTCGTGGCCCTCATTTAAGGGGAGTAACGGGGACGAAGAACCCGCAGTAGCTCCCTTGAAGGAAGCGGTGATGGCGCAGAGGGGTAGGAAGTACTGTGGGGAAGCAACGAGGAAGTGACTCCCCCTTTTTCCGACCCCCCGGGAAGCGGTTAGTACGGCCCAGGCGGAAGTGAGGTGTCGCGCTGTGAGGGGGCTTCCGGTGGCGGAGCGGCGGCGGCGGTTGCGGGGCTCGGTCCGAGTGAGTGCGGGGCCGGGGAGGGAGGGGGGGAACAGGGCTCTCGGTGACACCGGGACCGAGGGGCAGGGAAGGGCCGGGGGGGGCCCTCGGTAGGAGCCGCAGGGGAGGGAGGGCCCGGGGGGGGGACGACATGGAGGGACCGGGGACGTCGGTGGAGATGGGGACGTGAGAGGAGGGGCGCGGGGCGGGGACATGGGGGGGGGGTCTTGGAGGGTTGAGGGGGACACGTAGGGACACGGAGGGGGGGCAGGTGGAGAGAGGGAGGGGGTGCATGGGGGTATTGGGGGCGTGTGGAGGGGTAGGAGCTTGTGGGGCTGGGCGGGCTATGGGTGACTTCAGAGGGGAGCGGGGCCATGGGGGGGTTAAGGTTGGGAACAGGGTACGGGGGGCTGGGATGTTTGGGGGGGGACACCCAGAGGGGTAGAGGACATTGGGTGAGGGACACTTGGAGGTCTGGAACATGGAGGTGGCACCTAAAGAAGCAGGAGATGGAAGGGGGGAACATGGGGAGGCTGCGGTGGGATAAAGAGGGGAAGAGCGATAGGGACAGGGGCAAGGAGGTAGCGCTTGGGGCCATGGGGGAAGGTGGGGGGCGACACTGAGGGTGTAGGGCGCAGGCTGGGAGCATTTTGGGGCAGAAAAGCTCCATTTGAGGCCACACATTGTTCATTTCCTGCGGTAATTGTTAGGCTTTGGGTCTCATTTTCATGGTGAACCCAGACCCCCCCCTGAAAGGGGTTTGTCCCCATGCCACGGGGGGGGAAGTGTCCCTTTAACCCCTTATTTCACCCTAAATGATGCTTTTTGCCCCCCAAATCCCCTCTTTGGCTGGTTGGCCGTGACAGGCCGGGCCGGGGAGATGCTCTGCACCGCGGTGGTGATGGTGGGGAGCCTGGCACTGACGACTGCTGTGGTGGCTCACGCCTATTACCTGAAGCACCAGTTCTACCCCACGGTGGTTTACCTCACCAAATCCAGCCCCAGCATGGCTGTAAGTACTCACCTCATCGGGAGCAATGGGGCATTCAGCCCACTTCTGCTTTTGGTGGCCAAAATGGGTAACTGAGACCAGCAACCCCATCCCCTGCATCCGGTTGTCGCCGCGGCTCCTTCCTCATTGCCTCCTTTCCCCGTCCCTTCCTCCCCATTCCCGCTTTTCCCTGCAGGTTCTCTACATCCAGGCCTTTGTGCTGGTTTTCCTCCTGGGGAAGTTCATGGGCAAGGTGTTCTTCGGGCAGCTGCGGGCGGCGGAGATGGAGGTGAGGGATGCTGGGAATGGCTGGAATTCCGTGCTGGGGATGGGTGGATGTGGTGCTTTTGGGGGGGTCTTTGATGCCATTTAGGGAGGGGGTTTGGACCCAAGGAGACTTCCAGCACCATTTGAGGGGGATTTTGGACCTCAAGAGGTCTTTGATGCTATTCTGGGGGAGGATTTTGGTCTCTGAGTGGTTTTTGACTCTGTTTTGGGGGGGATTTTAAATCCCAAGAGACTTTCAGCACCATTTGAGGGGGGGTTTTGGACCCCAAATGAGGCCTTTGTTACCATTTGGAGGGGAACTTGAACCCCAAGGGACTTTTGATGCCATCGGGGGGGGAGGAGCGGTTTGAAATCAGTTTGAAATCTAAGGTTTTTGGTTCTATTTAGGGGGGATTTTGAATCCCAAGACTTTTAGGCACCATTGGGGGGGGATTTTAGACCCCAAAATGCCTTTAATGCCATTTGGGTGGAGCAATTCACACCCCAACTTCCGTTTTTGATACCCCAAGAGACTTTCAGCTCCATTTGGAGCTGGATTTTGAGCCCTGAGAGGCCTTTGGCTTCCCTTTGGGTGGAATTTTGACCCCCAAGAGACTTTCAGGCACCATTTGAGGGGCGGTTTTGACCCCTGAGATACCTTGGGCCCCATTATGAGCTCCAGTGTGTGGGGCGGAGGCTGTGGGGACCCTCCCACCATCACCCCCCATCACCTCCCTTGTCCCAGCACCTCCTGGAGCGCTCGTGGTACGCGGTGACCGAGACCTGCTTGGCCTTCACTGTCTTCAGGGACGACTTCAGCCCTCGCTTCGTCGCCCTCTTCACCCTCCTCCTCTTCCTCAAGTGCTTCCATTGGTTGGCTGAAGACCGGGTGGACTTTGTGAGTGCTGGGGTGGGGGGGTGAGAGAATGGCCCCCAAAATGCCTTCTTTTGAGGGGGGGAAAGCTCAACCCTTCCCTCTTGCAGATGGAAAGGAGCCCAAACATCTCCTGGCTTTTCCACTTCCGCATCGTCTGTGAGTATCTCAGCTTCCAGAACCCATTCATTGAGCCCCTGAGGCCAACCCTGGAGGATCCCGTTCTCCTGATGGGATACATTTGGGATGTGACCCTCAAGGCTTGAGTTTCTGGGGGCTCTCCCACCTCGGAGCCCGTCACCTTCTTCCCTTGGGATCTCTCCATCTTGATTTCCTTCCCCTCTTGCCACAGCCTTGATGTTCCTGCTGGGAATCCTGGACTTCCTCTTCGTCAGCCACGCGTACCACAGCATCCTCACCCGAGGAGCTTCGGTCCAGCTCGTCTTCGGCTTTGAGGTAGGAGATGGCTTCTTCTGGAGGCCAAGCAGACCTCCAGGTCCTGGTGCCCACCACGCTCTCCCTCCCTGCAGTATGCCATCCTCATGACCATGGTGCTCACCATCTTCATCAAGTACGTGCTGCACTCCATCGACCTGCAGAACGAGAACCCCTGGGACAGCAAAGCCGTCTACATGCTCTACACAGAGCTTTTCACCGGTACCTTGGCCTCTGGCCCCTCATTCCCTTCTCATCCCCACCTCTGGGGCTCGAAGAGGTGGTTCCCATCTGGTTGTGACCCAGGAACACTTGTTAGGAAGTGCACTTAGGCCACCCATTAACGAAGAGGTGGAGTTGGGGGGTGCTCAGCAGCAGCCCAAGGGCTGATCCATCATCAGAAATGACCTCAGGGATGGAGCTGAGCATCCCCTTGGTGTCATCAAAGCAGGTGGAGTTGGTTGATGCCTCTTCATCCAGAGGGACCTTTTCCAGCTGGAGAAATGGTCCCAGAAGAACCTCATGTGGTTCAAGGAAGGGATGAGCCAAGTCCAGGCACCCCCAGCATGAGACACACAGGGCTCTGGTGGACACTGGCTTGAGCACAAGCCAACAGTGAAGGCTGAGGGAGGTGACCAGGGGTGGTGAGGCCACTTCTGGGCCTCCCATTCTGAGGGATACAGGGACATCCTGGAGAGCATCCAGCAAAGGGCCACCAAGGTGAGGAAGGGAATGGAGAGGCCAAAAGAACTGGGAGCTGCTCAGAGACGTGGTGGCATCACCATCCTCAAGGAGCAGCTCTTGGTGAGCTGCTCGAGCAGAAGACGTTGGAGATCCCGTCCCACCTCAACCAATCTCTGCTTGGCCAAGACCGGGGACGGGATAACCTTGGAATTCCCATCCCAGCTCTACCCACCCATGACTGACCAAGAGCAAGACCCTGACGTGCTTCCTTCCCCCAGGCTTCATCAAGGTCCTGCTCTACATGGCCTTCATGACCATCATGATCAAAGTCCACACGTTCCCCCTCTTCGCTATCCGCCCCATGTACCTGGCCATGAGGTGAGTTGGGCTCCGGCGCGGGCTCCGGCTCCGGCTCCATGGATCCCACCGGGCTCCTGTCTCCTTGCAGGCAGTTCAAGAAGGCGGTGACGGACGCCATCATGTCCCGCCGGGCCATCCGCAACATGAACACGCTGTGAGTGCCCTCCCCCGGCGGGGAAACCCACCCAAATGGGAGGAAAATCCCTGCTTTTCCACCTGGGAAAAGGTGGGAAGGATGCTGGGGGGGGAGGAGGGGAGCAGGGGGTATTCCCCATTCCTGCCAAATCCTTCCGTTGAGCCAAAGAGGAGGAAGGGTTGGGCTGGTGGGGGAGGATGTGGATGTCCCCCAACATCCCCGTATCCCACTCAGTCCCAGCGGGAATGGGCTCACGATCCCGGTGCTTCCCGGCACAGGTATCCCGACGCCACCCCGGAGGAGCTGCAGGCCATGGACAACGTCTGCATCATCTGCCGCGAGGAGATGGTGACGGGCGCCAAGCGCCTGCCCTGCAACCACATCTTCCACACCAGGTGGGTGCGGAATGCCGGCGCCATTCCAGCATTCCCGATGGCTGTGGTGCTGGGGGGGGGGGGGTGTCTTTGCCATCACCATCCCCCTATGGTGTGGTCGCCACCGTCCATCTCCTCCCCAGCTGCCTGCGGTCGTGGTTCCAGCGCCAGCAGACGTGTCCGACGTGCCGCATGGATGTGCTCCGGGCATCCCTCCCGGCACAGCCGCCTCCGGAAGCACCGGAGCAGCCCCCCCCACCCCCTCAGCCCCCCCAGATCCCTCAGCCCCCCAACTGTGAGTCTCCTTCTCCCCCCTCATTCCCCCTTCGTGGCGGCACCGTGCCGGTTAAGCCTTGGGAACAACCAGCCCGGTGCCCTCTCTCTCTGCTTTGCTCTCCGTCCGTAGTTCCCCAGGGAATCCTGCCCCCATTCCCACCGGGAATGTTTCCCTTCTGGCCCCCGGTTGCTCCCTTCCCACCAGTTCCTGGTGTTCAACCACCCAACAGTGCTGAAAACGCCGCTTCGGGCTCTGGTGCTACCACGGGTGAGTTCTCCCCCATCCACAGGCTTGGAGCTGCCAAAGTGGGGCTCCTTCCCCCTCCTCTTCCTTCCCCTCCTCCCCTTCCTTCTCCCTCATGCTCTTCTTCCTCCTCCACTTTCTCTTCTTCGTCCTCTCTCTTCCACCTCCTCCTCCTCTTTCTCCTCCTCCTTTTCCTCCTTCTCTCTCTTCCCACTCTTCCTCCTTCTCCTCTTCCTCCCCCCTCACCGCTCTCTTATCACCGCAGCCGCCCATCCCGCTGACACCGGCGCTGCCACATCAGAACCCACAGCCCCGGCTCCGGGTCTTCCCTTGCCACCACCATGGATGGGAATGCCGTGGCCACCCCTCTTTGGTAAACCAGGGCAGGGGGTTGGGATCGCCCCCATTCCCCCAGGACTCTCCTCACCCCTTTCCCATCGCAGGCTTCCCACCGATGCCGGTGCCACCGCCCGGCTTTGCCGGCCTCACGGATGAGGAGCTTCGGGCCATGGAAGGCCACGACCGGCAGAACCTGGAGGCGCGGCTGCAGTGCCTGCAGAACATCCACACGCTGCTGGATGCGGCCATGGTGCAGATCAACCAATACCTCACAGTCCTGGCCACCATCGGGTAACCACAGCGGGGCCCAAACTACCCCAAAGTCAACCCAAAGTGCCCCAAAACGTGGAGTTCTGTTGTTACTTCCCCCTCGCAGGTCGCCCCGGCCCGCTCCTCAGCCCCAATCCAGCGCTGCGGAGGCGCCTGCCACGATCCGTACGGACACCGGCACCGGTGCGTGAGGAGCCAGGGACGGGGGAAGCACCGGTTGGAGCCCATCATAGCAGGGAACTGGGCTTGAGCCGGTGCCTTTCCCTCTGCCAGATCCCAGCGCGCCGGCAGGCGCCGAGGGCTTCACCGCGCCGGCGGCGGAGGAGGACGAGGAGGAGGAGGAAGGCGACGGCTCATCCTCAATGGAGGAACCGGACACAGCGGAGCTGCGCCGGCGCCGGCTACAGAAACTGGCAGCGCCTTCCCACTGACACCGCCGGCATTCCCGGCGCTCCCAGCTCCTCACACGCCACCGGCTGGGAGAACCGCTCCGGTTTAGCCGCTTTCCATCCCTTTTTCCACCCAAATCCTTGTCCGGAAGCAAAACCAAACCCCGGCTGCACCCAGAAACCAAACCTGGCTCCTTCCACCGTGGCAGAGCTGCCTTTCCAGGCCCATTTTTCCCTCTTTTTCCCCTCTTTTTCCCCCTAATTCTCTACCTCTCCCACAGAGCGGATCCAGGGCGTGCTGCAGCACCAGCATTGCCTGTTCTGGCGGCACCGCTCGGTCTGGCACTAAGGAGAGGTTTAACCGCGGTGACTGGGGCCGATGCCGCTCAAACAGGCTCCAAATCACCCATTTTTAACCCAATCCCCCCCCTTTTGGAGACTCAATAAACCCCCCCCAGCGCCGGGCCGTGGCCAAACTGGTTTATACTGGTTCCTCTCTGCCCCCGGCGCCAAGAAATTGGGGGGGTTTGGGTGATTTTGGGTCTCTTTTTGGCACCTTCCACCCCGGTTGGTGGCCACCCCTTCACCCACCACGACTTCAGTGCCTCTTGGAACCCAAAAGGGCTTCGAGGAGCCCAAATATCTCAGGGAACAATGGAATTTCGCGGCATCCGGAGCCTTTTTGGGGCAGAAAGGGCCGGATCCGCACCGGAGCCAGCGCCGGGTGGGTTTGGCCTTGGATTTGAGGTGGGAATGGCTCTTTTTTGGATTTCTTTCTGCTTTTCCTTCCCTTTTGGGCTCTCGTTGCCCACCTCTCCCAGCTGGGAGCATGGAATCCCATGGGAACGCGGTGGCGCCGCTGCCGGAGCTTCCTTTTTCTTCCTTTTTCCTTTGTTTATATGCATTTTGAGCCAAAATCATGCAGTTTTGTGGCCGATTCTGGTTGAGGAGGAGGAGTTTTGGGTGGATTCCTCACGTTTTCCTTTGCTTTGGGGTGGCAACCACATGGAGGGGAGGGAACCAAGACATTCAAGTGACTGGACTGGGGGTGTTAGACCCCAAACCTTATTTTCTTTGACCCAAAACTGGGTTTTTTCACCCCAAACCCATTTCCTGGTCCCTTTTGGGTGGCATCAGCGTTGGGGACTTATTTAATTTGTAAATAATGTATAAATTTTTAATAGCTGGATTGTAAATAACGGCGGAATAAAGCTTGCAGGAAAGCTGGTGCTGCTCCTCCATCGAGGTCAATGGTGCCCCAAAGGTGGGGTTTGGGGGGGGCATTGGTGGTGGTGCCATGAGCCCAGCGCTGGGACAGCAGCACCACAGGAGGCCATGGAGATGCTGCGAGGGCTGGAGCAGCTCCAGGGGCCTAAAGGAAACCTGGAGGGGGGTTTGGACAAGGGATGCAGGGATGGGATGAGGAGGAATGGCTTCAATTGAGTTGGATGGGATACTGGGAGGAAGACCTTCAACAGGAGGGTGGTGGGACAACTGGAATGGGTTGAAGGGAGAAGCTGCTCCATCCCTGGGCCAGGTTGGACGGGGCTTGGAGCCACCAGTGGAAGGTGCCCCTGCCCTTTGGATCTGGATGAGCCTGGAAGCTCTTTTCCCATCCAAACCATTCCATGATCCCATGATGGTTGTGCGACACCCGGCCTTTGCGGCACCTCCCGCCCAGCAGGGGGCGCTGCGGGCTGTTCCTCCCTTCTCTACCCTCCGCCTCGCTGGTGGCGTCATCCGGGGTCTTTACCCCGCGCACGCGCGCTCCTGAGGCGGCGGGACAAGATGGCGGCGGAGGGGCCGGAGGCTCCGGCCAGCCCCGGCCGTGGCGGCGCCGAGGGAGCTCTGGGGGACGGCGGGGACGGCGCTACCGGACCCCCCGGTGAGCGGGAGCGGGGGAGGCATTGGGGGGGGGGTGTGAGGTGAGGCTGGGGGGGTTCGGAGGGGATTGGAGGGGGTGCGAGGTAAATCGGGGGTCCTGAGGGGATTGGGGGGGGTGTGAGGTAAATCGGGGGTCCTGAGGGGATTGGGGGGGGTCTGTGGGGCTGTATGGAGGGTCTAGAGGCAGATGGGACTCGTGGGGGTGAGCTGGGGGGTCTGAGAGTGGCAATGAAGGGGATGGGATGGGGTTGGGGGGCCACCAAGGGAGATGGGGCAGAGCCAGCGGCTGTGGGGTGCCCACAGGAGACCCCAGTCTGGTTTTTGGGTGCACCCCCCCATTAACTGAGGTGTCCCCATGTGCCCCCCCAGCCCCAGCTCCCGAGCTGCCCCCCCCAGCCCCCAACCCCCCCGCAGAGGAGCCGAGCGGCGCCGCGGCCCCCCCTCAAGCCGCCCCCCCGAGCTGCAACGGAGCCACCGCCGCCCCCCCCGAGCCCCAGGAGCCCCCCCCGGCTGTGGAGCCCCCCCAGGAGCCCCCCCCGGTGCCGGCTGAGGAGCCCCCCCCCCCCACCTACCCCATGGACTTTGAGAAGTTCTGGCTGGCGGCGCAGAGCAACCCCCACGACTTCACGGCCTGGACCGAGCTGCTGCAGTTCGTGGAGCAGGAGGTGAGGAGCCCAGCTCCGACCCCCCCACCCCATTCAAACCCACCTTAAATCCCCCCCACCCCATAAAAACCCACCTTAAATCCCCCCCACCCCATAAAAACCCACCTCAAATCCCCCCCACCCCATTCAAACCTCCCATAACCCCCCCCATCCCATTCAGACCTCCCTTAAATCCCCTCCACCCCATTCAAACCCACCTTAAATCCCCCCCAGCCCGTTCAAACCCACCTTAAATCCCCCCCACCCCGTTCAAACCCACCTTAAACCCTCCACCCCGTTCAAACCCACCTCAAATCCCCTCCACCCCGTTCAAACCCACCTCAAATCCCCCCCACCCCGTTCAAACCCACCTTAAACCCCCCCGCCCCATTCAAACCCACCTTAAATTTCTCTCTCCCCATTAAAACCCACCTTAAGCCCCCCGCACCATTCAAACCTTGCTTACAGCTGGCCCCAAGCCTTCAGCCCCATTAAACCTGAGCTAAAACTCTGTCTTATCCTCTAACCCCATTAAAACATTCACTGAAGCTCATCCTGAGCCTGCAATTGAGTTAAAACCTTTGTTAAAGCTCCCTTTGAATCCCCCACCTCCAGTAAAGCCTTCATTAGAGCTTGCCCCAGGTATTGGTGCCTGTTAAACCTTCTTTAAGTCTCATTCTGAACCTACAACCCTGGTAAAAGCTTCACTAAAACCCTTTGTAAGCCACCACCCCCATTAAAATCTGTCCTGAGCCTATGGCCCTGCTAAACCTTCCTTAAACCTCACCCTGAGCCTACAACCCCATTAAAACCTTCCTTAAATCCCAATTTAAGCCACCACTCTTGTTCCAACCCTCCTTAAACCTCACCTTAACCCCCAGCATCATTAAATCCTTCATTTAAACCCATCTCAAGCCATCACCTTCATCCAAACCCCTATTAAATCCCATCCCAAACCCCTATTAAACCCCATCCTTCACTCCGGAGGCGATTCCTGCGGTGCTGTTCCTAATCCCAAGCTCCGGAGCAGCTCCGGCTGCTCCCCCCGGGGTTGATTGTCCCAAATCCCTATGTTTTCCCCCCAGAACCACCTCTTGGCTGCCCGCAAAGCCTTCGATGCCTTCTTTTCCCATTATCCCTATTGCTACGGCTACTGGAAGAAGTACGCGGACATGGAGCGGCGCTTCGAGTGCGCCCGTGAGACCGAGGAGGTGCTGGGGGGGGGTCAAACCGCATTGTGCCCTTGTTGTGGGGGTGTAAAAGGGGGGGTTGGGGGTCCCCACGGGATTCAAGGTGTCCCTGGGGTGTTTTGGGGGGTCCCCAGGGTGGTTTGGAGGGGTCTTTGGGGTGTAGTGGGGAGGGATCCAGGGTATTACTGGGGGTCTCTGGGGTGTTCAAGGGGTCCCAGTGGCAGTTTGGGGGGTCCCATGCATGGCTTGGGGTGTCCCTAGAGGTGTTTGTGAGGGTCCCATGGGTGTTTCAGGGGTCCTCATGGTGTCCCATGGGATTCTGGGGGGGGCCATGGGGTGTTTAGGGTGTCTCTTGGGTGTCTGGGGTGTTTGGGGGGGGGCATGGGGTGTTTTGGTTTCCACCCCACTTTTCCCACCAAACCAGCATTTCCAAATCCCTTTTGGGGTTGGGAATTCCAGCCCCATTTCCAATTCCAATTGGAAACTCTCCAATTCCAGCCCCGCTGGTGGCTTTTTGGGGTGTTTCCCCCCCAGTTTGGGCCATGGGGGCCAGGTCCCCCAACCCATGGGGGTGACGTTGGGTGTCCCCCCCCCCTCCCACTTCCATCAGGTGTTTGAGAGGGGGCTTCAGTCCATCCCTCTCAGCATGGACCTGTGGATCCACTACATCTCCTACCTCCAATCCACCCTGGATATGAACCTTCCCGAATCCATCCAGAAGATCCGTGGGTGAGCTCTGGGAGAAGCCGATGGTGGCTCCAGCAGCGTCTGGTCCTCACCCCCATCCTTATCCTCATCCTCATCTCTTCCCCATCAGCGTCTTCGAGGCAGCGGTGGCAGCAGCTGGCATGGATTTCCGCTCGGATAAACTCTGGGAACTCTATGTGGAATGGGAACGGGAACAAGGAGACCTTCGTGCCGTCACTGGGATCTACGACCGTGTCCTCTCCATGCCAACCCAGCTCTACAACCATCACTGGGAGAAGTACATGAGCACTAAAATATCCCTATGGAACATCCCATGGCTTCATGTTGGGAATTCCCTCACTCCCACCACCAAATCCTTGCTGGTTTTGGGGTGCCCCCCCTCATTATTCTCTCCTTGTCCCCTTATAGGTTCAAGGAGCACGTTCTCCACAACCCCCCCAGGGACATTCTATCCCCAGAGGAGCTCCTCTGGGTCCAATCCAAGCTGGCCACCGATCCCGTGCCGAAGCCTCCGGAGCCAGAAGGGACGGAAGTGCCGCCGGGAGAGGATTTGCCACCCGGTGTGGAGGGGAAAGGGGCAGCAGCAGCCAACGCTCAGGTAGGCACCAAACCAAGGATCCCAGTAGGATCCAGGGGGGTGTTTGGGGGATCCCACCTATATCCCGCTTCATTCCCAGGAGGATCTAGACCAGGAAAAGATCCGGGAGCTGGTGATTTCCATGCGGCAGCAAATCTACGCTCAGAATGAGGCGGAAGTCAGCAAACGCTGGAATTTCGAGGACGGGGTAGGCGCATTCACCTCATTCTCCCCTTAAAACCCCTTCCAAATCCCATCTTCATCCCCATCCTTATCCCTGTTCCCAGATCAAGCGTCCCTATTTCCACGTGAAGCCCTTGGAGAGGGCCCAGCTGCGGAACTGGCGGGATTACCTGGATTACGAGATGGCAGCGGGCTCCCACGAGCGCACCATCGTCCTCTTCGAGCGCTGCGTCATCGCCTGCGCCCTCTACGAGGAATTCTGGATCAAGGTGAGCCCATTCCCGCCTTCCCGTCCCGTTTTCCCTCCCTCCACCTCCCTAAATCCCTCTTCAAAGCAGGAAAACCCACCCCCCAAACCCCCATCGGGGTCCTCCGAGGGTGTTTTCCCCCCCGAACCCCAAAAGTGAACGGTTTTTAACTCTCTTTTTCCTCCTGGAAACGCCGTTTTCTAACACCCGTTTGTTTAACTCCCGCTGCTGCTTTTCCCCCCGCCCGCGGCACCTTCCCCCCCTGCCTAAGAGCCCGCAGGAATGTCGGAGCAGAGGGGCCTTAACGTGAGTGCCCCCCACCCGATTGAGCGCATCCCTGCCCTGGGGATGCTCACGTGTCCGTCTCTCTGGCCGTGTCCCCCCCCACCTTGCCCCTCTTCTTGGGTCCACTTCTTTATTCCCTGCAGTACACCAAATACCTGGAAAACCACACGGTGACGGGAGCCCGGAGCGTCTTCCAGCGGGCCTGTGGCTATCACCTGCCCAGGAAGCCCAACATCCACCTCCTGTGGGCTGCCTTTGAGGAGAAACAAGGTAGGGGAGCCCTGAAAGGGACCCAAACCACCTCATTTGGAAGCAAAACCACCACATTTCCTTCCTGCACGCTCTATTCTGGGGCAAAAAGGGTGTGTTTTACCCAAAACCACTCCATTTGCAGACCAAAATGCCACCTTTCACCCCAAAACGTGCTTTTTTGGGGGTTGAGGTGATGGATAGCAGAACAAAAGATGGATTTGGGGCTGAAACGTCAAATTTTATCCCAAATCACTCCTTTTTGGGGGTTTGAAATGTTCGATTTCACCCTCAAATGCCCCATTTTCAGACTGAAATGCCGCGTTTCACCCCAAAACGCTCCTTTTTGGGGGTTTTGATGATGGATAGCAGCACAAAAGACTTGGATTTGGGGCTGAAATGCCACATTTCACCCCAAAATGCTCCGTTTGGGCATCCGAAATGCTCTCTTTCACCCTCAAAACGCTGTTTCCAATCTGAACTGGCCACGTTTCACCCCGAACCGCCCTCTTTAGGGGCTGAACTGGCCACGTTTCACCCCGAACCACCCCGTTCAGGGGCTGAACTGGCCACGTTTCACCCCGAACCGCCCCGTTCAGGGGCTGAACTGGCCACGTTTCACCCCGAACCGCCCCGTTCAGGGGCTGAACTGGCCACGTTTCACCCCGAACCGCCCCGTTCAGGGGCTGAACTGGCCACGTTTCACCCCGAACCGCCCCGTTCAGGGGCTGAACTGGCCACGTTTCACCCCGAACCGCTCCTTTTTCGGGGTGTCTCCGCTCCATCACGGAGCCTCCCTGCTCCCATCTCCTTTCCCCCCCATTCCCACCGCAGGGAACCTGGAGGAAGCGCGACGCATCCTGCGCTGCTTCGAGGAGGCGGTGCCGGGCCTGGCCATGGTGCGGCTGCGGCGCGTGAGCCTGGAGCGGCGGCACGGGCACCTGGAGCAGGCTGAGGCCCTGCTCACCGAGGCCATGGAGGCCAACGCGGGGCTGCCCCTCGCCTCCTTCTACGCCGTCAAACTGGCGCGCCAGGCCTGCAAGGTGCAGCAGAACCTGGCCAAGGCCCGCAGGGTGCTGGTGGAGGCGCTGGAGAAGGAGCCGGTGAGGAGGCGGGGGGAGATGGGAAAGGGTTTAGGGGGGGGGTTTGGATGGGTTTTAATGAGGGTTTCGGGGGCTTTAATGGGGGTTTGGGGGGGTTGGAAAGGTTTTAATGAGGGTTTTGGGGGTTTGGGTGGTTTCTAATGAGGTTGTGGGGGGTTTGAGAGGGATTCATTGAGGGTTTAGAGGGCTTTAATGAGGGTTTTGAAGGTTTGGATGGGTTCTAATGAGGGGTTGAGGGGGTTTGGAGAAGGCTTTGGGGGTTTGAGAGGGTTTCATGGAGGATTTAGAGGGTTTTCATGGGGGTTTAGGGGAGTCGGAAGGGTTTTAATGAAGGTTTGGTGTGGTTAATGAGGGTTCTGGGGGTTTGGGAGGGTTCTAATGAGGGTTTTGGGGGTTTGATAGGGTTTTATTGAGGGTTTAGGGGGCTTTAAGGAGGGGTTTGGGGGTTCGGAAGGGTTCTAATGAGGGTTTGGGGGGTTTGAGAGAGTTTCATTGAGGGTTTAGGGGGCTTTAATGAGGGTTTAAGGGGTTTGGGAGGGTTTTCTTTAGCGTTTAGGGAGTTTTAATGAGGGGTTTAATGAGGATTTTAATGAGGATTTGGGGGTTTCAGGGGGGTTGAAGGGTCCCCAAACCCTGCCTCTGGGGTTGTGGAGTGGGATTTTGGGGCCTTCTGAACATGGGCTCCCCACACCCCGCTTGGGGCCCCCCCAAACCCCACTTAGGGTCCCCCAAACCCCACTGGAGACCCCAAACCCCACTTGGGCCCCCCCAAAACCCCTCATGGTGCCCCGCACCGTGACCACTGCGGTGCCGTGGGGCAGGACAACGCTCGGCTCCACGCCAACCTCCTGGAGATGGAGTTCGGGGCCGACGTGGGGCAGAACGAAGGCAACACCATGCGATGCTTCGAGCGGGCGCTGCGCAGCCCCCTCCCCGACGAGGCCAAACTCATCTTCTCCCAGCGCCGCGTCGAGTTCCTCGAGGACTTCGGCTCCAGCATCCATAGGTCAGGCTTTGGGGGGGGGGTTCAAGGGGGGGGGGACACCCCAAAAAGGGTCCCTGTCCCCCCTCTTTGAGCTGTTGCTGTCGCCCGCAGCCTCCTCACAGCCTATGATGAGCACCAGAAGATCCTCAAGCAGCACGCGGCGCGCAAGAGGGCCCCCGAGAATGGGTGAGGGAATGGGGGGGCCCCTTGCACACACCCCCCTATTGTCGTGTCCCCCCTTCCACCCATTCCCATCCCCTCATCCCTCAATTTCTCCGTTTCATCCCGGTTTCCCCCCTTTTCTGTCCCCACTTTCCTTTATCCCCCATTTCCCCTTCTCTATGTCCCTGATTCCTGCTCTTTTATCCCAAATTGTTCACCTTACCCCCCCGGTTTCCCTTTTTATCCCAAATTACCCCTTTTATTATCCCTTTTAAATCCAGATCTGGCCTTTTATCCCTATTTTTCCCCTTTTATGTGCCCATTTTTCCCCTTTTATGCCTATTTTTCCCCTTTTATACCCAAATTCCGCTCTTTATCTGACTTCTTCCTTTGTATTCCCAGATTTCACCCCTTTTATCCTGAACTTGTCCTTTTAGCTCTATTTTTCCCCTTTTATCCCCCATTTCTGCTCTTTTATTGCATTTCTTTGATATCCCCATTTTTTTTCCCTTTTAGCTCAATTTTTCCCTTTTTTATATGTGATTTCTGCTTTTTATCCCCAAATTCTCCCCTTTTGTCACCAAATTGTCCCTTTATCCCAAACTTCTGTCCCAGATTGTTCCCCAATTCTGCCCTTTATCCCTGATTTCTGCCCTTTTCTCCCCATTTCTTCCCTTTTATCCCAGATTTTTCCCTTTTCATCCCAAACTTGCCATTTCATCCCAGAGTTTTCTCTTTTTCTCCCCAAATTCTGCCTTTTATCCCTGATTTCTGCCCTTTTCTCCCCATTTCTTCCCTTTTATCCCAGATTTTTCCCCTTTTAGCCCCAGATTTCTCCCGTGATCCCAAACTTGGCCTTCTCTCCCTATTTTCCCCCTTTTCTCCCTATTTTCCCCCTAACTTCTCCCCTTTCTCCCCCATTTCTGCCCTTGCCCAGCTCGGAGGAACCTGAGGACAAGCGGCTCAGGCCCGACGATGGCTCCGGCCTTGGGGGGGGCCTGGTTGGGTTCTCCTCTGTGGGGGGGGACACCACCTCCAGCCCCTCCTACAGCTACTGGTACCAGGTCAGTTGGGGGGAGGGCCAGGTTTGGGGGGGGGGGGATGGATTTGGGGGGGTCCCAGTGATGCTGATGACCCCCCCATTGTTTCCCCCCCCAGCACGGATACAGCTCCTACAACTACCAGTCCCCATGGAACTACAACCAGTACTACCCCCAGACCTGAACTGGAGCCTGACCCCCCCACCATCACCCCCACCCCCCTTTTGTACCCCCCCAATCCCCCTTTTCTGTACATTTTTGGGGTCCCCCCCTAATTTTGAGGGGGGGGAAACTGTAAATAAATGAAGTGGCACCGCCACCAGGAGCCCCCCAGGCTTTACTTTGGGGGGGGTCACAAGGGTGTTTTGGGATCCCCGGTGCAGTTTGGGGTCACAAGTGGCTTTGAGCCCCATTTTTGGGGGGTTCCCCCCCCAGGGCACAAACAGCTTTGACTTGAGTTTGCGGTTCCCCACTCTCTGTGAAGAACTTCAGCCCCATTTTGGGGTGTATCTGGGGTAATTTGGGGTGTATTTCAGGGTTCAGGGTGTGTTTTGAGGTGTATCCGGGGGTATTTTGGGGTGTATTTGGGTGTATCTGGGGTAATTTGGGGTGTATTTCAGAGTTCAAGGTGTGTTTTGGGGTGCATCTGAGGGTGTTCTGGTGTATCATGGGGTGTATCTGGGGTATTTTGGGGTGTATTTCAGGGTTCAAGGTGTGTTTTGGGGTATATATGGGGTATATTTCAGGGTTCACGTGTGTTTCGGGGTGTATCTGGGGGTGTTCTGGTGTATCTGGGGTAATTTGGGGTGTATTTCAGGGTTCAAGGTGTGTTTTGGGGTGTATCTGAGGGTGTTCTGGTGTATCATGGGGTGTATCTGGGGTATTTTGGGGTGTATTTCAGGGTTCAGGGTGTATTTTGGGGTGTATCTGGGGGTGTTCTGGTGTATCTGGGGTATTTTGGGGTGTATTTCCAGGTTCAGGGTGTCCTTTAGGGTATTTTGGAGTACGGGGATGTCTTTTGAGGTATATTTGCAGGTGCTCCGGGGTACTTCGGGCTGCATTTCAGGGTGTATCTGGGGGTGTTTTGGGGTGCATTTCAGCACTCAGGATGCATTTTAGGCTGGTTTGGGGGGCGCTGGTTTATTATGGGCTGTCTCTGGGTTATTATGGGCTGTCTCAGGCACTAGAAGCCCTTCTGCAGCAGCCAGCGCCGCAGCTCCGCACCCCAGTGCCCCCTGAGCCGGAGCCTGCCCGTGACCTCATTCACCTGCACCTCCGGCTCCGCCACCCCCAGCGCCTGCAGCAGCTCCCGCACCTCCCGCTCCAGCGCCTTGGGGGGGGGGACAAACACAAAAGGGGGGGGCTTTAGCACCCCAAAACCTTAACACCCCCCCCGCTTCCAAACCCCATCATCCCCAAGGCCTCACCCAGAGGTCCCCCTCCACGTGCTGCAGCTCCGTGAGGCGCCGGCCGCCGCTCACCACCCGCTCGTACACCGGGAGGTTGTGGTACCGGGAGCGCTGGATGAAGTAGGGCAGGGCTGGGGGGGGGTCTGGGGGGGGGGACACACATCCCATAATGCAGCGTGTCCCCCCTCAGGGGGTAACAACCCCCCCCTCTGGGGCAGTAACAAACCCATGGGGGTAATAACCCACCTCTATTGGGGGTAGATACCCCAGGCAATGGGAGATACCCCCCTTGCTGCTCCCCCTCAATAAATACACCCCCCCCCAAAGGAATAACCCCCTTATTGCCCCCCCCCCAGTAAATAACTGCCCCTCAATAAGACACTTAAATCCCACTATTGACACCCCTCCCATACGTAAATACACCCCCCCAGGGGCAATAACCCCCCTAAACTGCCCACCCCGAGGATAAATACCCCCCCCATTTGTTCCCACAAGAATAAATACCCCCCTAAGGGGTAACTAACTGCCTTGTTGCCCCCCCCCCCCCGGCTAAATAACCTGTTCCCCATGGGTATATACCCCACTAAACTACCCCCCCATGGGTATATACCCCGTCTGGGTAAATCCCCCCCCCCCCCAATTGCTGTCACAAGAGTAAATACCCCCCGGGGGAGAAACTACCCCCCTAATTGCCCCCCCCCTTCCCCAGTAAATACCCCCCTTTAGGGGTAGATCCCCCCCAGTGCTAGTACTTAGGGCTCAGCACCTCCATAGGGTGTCGCTTTGCCCCGGGGGGGGGGGGGTCACTGACCTGCGGGGGGGCTCCAGCCCGACGGGGTGGGGTAGGAGGGGTGCGGGGGGGGCTCGGGCACGAGGGTGGGGGGCAGCAGCCGCTCCACGAAGGCAAAGTCAGCCGAGGACTCCTCATAGAGGGGGGGCTGCGATCCGGGGGGCGTCTGGAAAAGGGGGGGGGCAGCAGCGGATACCCTGTGTCCTTTGGGGGGGGCTAAATCCCCCCCAACCGCTTTCTGAACCCCTATTCTCCGCTCAGGACCCCCCATTTCCCTTCAGAATCCCTTATTTTACCTCAGGACCCCCCATTTCCCTTCAGAATCCCTTATTTTACCTCAGGACCACCCCATTTCCCTTCAGAATCCCTTTTTTTACCTCAGGACCCCCCATTTCCCTTCAGAATCCCTTTTTTTACCTCAGGACCCCCCATTTCCCTTCAGAATCCCTTTTTTTACCTCAGGACCCCCCCATTTCCCTTCAGAATCCCTTATTTTACGCCTGGATTTCCCCCCATTTTCCCTCAGTACCCGCTTTATCTCCCCCCAGAGCCCTTCCCCACATCCCCCTTTGTCTCCCCTCAATATCCCACCCTCTACCTGCACCGTCCTGCACCCCACCGCCCTCCCGAGCGCCGGCAGCAGCCGCCGGCCCAACGCCACCATAGCCGCCATCTTGGCAACGCCTTCTTCCTCCTGCTTCGTGACGTCAGCACGCACGCGGACGTCAACACGCAGCCGCGCAGGCGCAGAGACGCCCTTTCCTGAGGCGCGTTCCCCGTCGGCTGCGGTGCCGCTGAGGTGAGGTCGCGGCCGGAGGGGCCCGAAGCGGGTTTGGGGCGTTATTGGGGTTCTCTAAGTGGGGTTTGCCGTGTGGGGAGAGCCCCTGAGGGGCTTTAGAGGGGTCTGGGCTGGTTATTGGGGGGGCTGAGGGGCGGGGAGGCGCTTTGAGAGGCCTTGGAGGGGGCTGGCGGGGGTTATGTGGGGTAAATGAGGGTCTGTGAGGCTTTGGGTCGGTCTGGGACGTTACTGGGAAGCTCTGAGTGGGGCTTGAGGTGAGGGGCGATCCCCTGAGGGGCTTTAGAGGGGTCTGGGGTGGTTATTGGGGGGTCGGGGGGGGGGCTTGAGGTGCGGGTAGAGGCCTTGGGGGGATTCGGGGGTGCTATTAAAGGCCTGGAGGGTTCTTAGGGGGATTGGGAGGGGTCCTGAGGTACAAGGAGACCTTGGGAGGCCTTGAAGGGGACTACAGGGGGGTAAATGGGGTCTGAGGGAGGTCATAAGGGATGTGGGGGGCTCTGGAGGGTTGTTGGGGACATCGAAATGGGGCTTGAGGTGTGGAGAGAGCCGCTGAGGGGCTTTAGAGAGCACTGGGGGGTACCGTGGGGGGTTATTGGGGGTGTCTGAGGGGCCTCAGGTGCTGCTGAGCCGGGGCACAGCCCCTTTGGGCTCCTGACAGCCCAGCACAGGCTCATTGTCACAGCCCTTTGTCCCCGGGGCCCTTTGCCAGGTGCCAAAGTCCTTCTGGGCAGGGAATGGCAGCAGAGAAACCCCCTTAACCCCCCCCATAGATGGTTGGGAGCCCCAGACCCCCCTATATTGCACCCCAGGGTGATCCAGGAGCTGTGTGGGAGCAGTTACAGCCCCCCCCCTTTTCCTGGGGTCTCCCATTTAAAGGAGGGGGGAACACCCCTAAACCCCCCCCCTTTTGACCACCCCCCCAGCCACCATGCAGCTCTTCATCCGTGCCCAGTCCCTCCACACCGTCGAGGTCTCCAGCACTGAGACCATCGCCCAGCTCAAGGTGAGTCCTTACCCAAATTGTGGGGTAACCCTCCCCAAATAAACCCCATTTTAGGGGTGTTTTAACCCCCCGCTTTGTGCCTTCCCCCCAGGAGCGGGTGGCAGCGCTGGCCGGTGTCCCCCCCGAGGACCAAGTGCTGCTCTTCAGTGGGACCCCCCTGGACGATGATGCTGTGCTGGGACAGAGCCCCCTTCCCGAATTGGCCACCCTCGACCTCTCCTCCCGCCTCCTCGGGGGTACGTTTGGGGGGGGAACACTAATTAGTGGGGTGCTCGTTAACTTAATGACCCCCCCGCACCCCCAACACCTCATTTTCCTGCCCGTCCTTAGGGAAAGTCCACGGTTCCCTCGCCCGTGCTGGCAAAGTGAGGGGCCAGACCCCCAAGGTGAGTGTTGGGGATCCCCCCTGTATGGATTTAGGGACACCCCCCCACTGTTTTGGGCCCCCCCCGAGACCTTCCTCCTCCTCCATAGGTGGCCAAGCAGGAGAAGAAGAAGAAGAAGACGGGCCGGGCCAAGCGGCGCATGCAGTACAACCGCCGCTTCGTCAACGTCGTGCCCGGCTTCGGCAAGAAGAAGGGTCCCAACGCCAACTCCTGAGCGGTGGCACCAGTAAACGGGCACCGGATTGGGGCCAATTCCCAGCATTTTGGGGTTTTTTGTGGGTGTTATTTTCCTCTGGAGGGTTTCTTTTGGGGGTATCGAGAGGGTTGTGGGGGTGAAGCTGGTGCTTTGATGGGGTTGGCGGGTTGCTGAGCGGCTCTTGGGGCCGTCAGTGAGCGCTGGGTGTGAGAAGGGCTTTAATTAGTGTTAATTAGGGACGGGGGTATGGTGGTGATAATTAGAGGGCTCAGTACGGAGCTGTGTGCAGCGTGATTCTGTATGGGACGGGCGGAAATAGCCGAGCGCTGCCGGAAATAACCGAGCAGCGGAGGGCGGGGAGAGCCGAGTCGGGGCGGAAAGAGCCGATTGGCTGGGAGAGCCGAGCCG
Source organism: Psittacula echo (assembly GCF_963264785.1). Lineage (NCBI taxonomy): Eukaryota > Metazoa > Chordata > Aves > Psittaciformes > Psittacidae > Psittacula > Psittacula echo. The sequence continues at coordinate 2,167,026 of NC_137763.1, forward strand.
AGCGGGGACGGAAAGAGCCGATTGGCGGGGAGAGCCGAGCGGGGACGGAAAGAGCCGAGCGGAACCGGGAACCCGAGCGGGCGGAGCCGAACCGAGCTCGGGGAGATCCGATTGGACCCGAGCGACGCCGGAAGCTCCCGATGCAGGTCCCCAAGATGGCGGCGCCCTGCGCGGAGGGCCCGTGCGGGCTGTGCGGCGCCGCCGCCGCTCCCTACACGTGCCCGCGCTGCCAGCGCCGCGTCTGCTCCGTGCGCTGTTACCGGGGCCACGGCGGCTGCGCCGAGGCCTTTTACCGCGAGCAGGTGCTGCAGGCGCTGGAGGCCGAGCGGGGCTCCCCGCCGGGCCGCGACCGCCTGGCCTCGGCCTTCCGCCGGCTGCAGCGGCTACGCGAGGCCGAGGACTCGGCGGGGCCTGATGAGGACGAGCTCTGGGCGCGCCTGAGCCCCGCGGAGCAGGACGAGTTCCTGCGGCTGCTGAGCTCGGGGGAGGCCGCGGCGCTGCTGCCGCGCTGGAGGCCGTGGTGGTGGCGGCGGCGGGACCCGGACGAGGAGGAGGCTGCGGCGCCGCCGCCCGGCCCCGCTCCGCCGGTCCCGGCCTTCGCCTCCCTGCCCGCGCCGCCGCCGTCGCCGCTGCTCCCGTTCCAGCTCCCGAACGTGCTTTACGGCTACGCCTTCTCCCTGAGCCTGCACAACGGGGACGAGTCGCTGCTGCCCGACCTGCCCGCGGCCGCCATCGCTACCTCGGCCGCGCTCCGCGACCGCTGCCCCTTCTCCTGCACCGCCGAGGCCTTGGAGGCCGCCCGCCGCGATGCCGAGGCCGCGGGGCTCCCGCTCTGCCCCCTGGGCCGCGCCGGACCCGCCTTGGCCGTGGCGGAGCTGCTGGAGGCCGGCGCCGGGCCCGCGTTGGCGCACTTGGAGCGGCTGCTCCGAGCCGGGGGCCGCTGCGCGGCACCGAGCATCCGGTCGCGCTTCGCCCGCGCCCGCCGCAAGTGCCGGTTCCTGCGCGCTTGGAGCCACGAAGCCGCCGCCGCCCCCGCCATGGCCGCGATGGCCGCGGACGCCCGCAGGGTTCACGCCGCGCTGGAGGCCGCGGGGCCCGGCCGGGGCCGCCTCATTGAGGAGCTGCAGTGAGGGGGGCGTGAAGGGACCGGGGGGGCTCGGTAATAGCGGGCTAATGAGGGACTGCTCGTTAATAGCGAGTTAATGAAGGGCTCGTTAATGCCTAATGAGGGACTGCTCGTTAATAGCGAGTTAATGAAGGGTTCGTTAATGCCTAATGAGGGACTGCTCGTTAATAGCGAGTTAATGAAGGGCTCGTTAATGCCTAATGAGGGACTGCTCGTTAATAGCGAGTTAATGAAGGGCTCGTTAATGCCTAATGAGGGACTGCTCGTTAATACCAGGTTAATGGGGGGCCCCTTGTTACTATGTGGCTCATGGGAGGCTGCTCATTAATACCTGGTTCATGAAGCAGCCCTTGTTAACACCAGGCTAATGAGGGGTGCATTAACCCCTGCCTAATGAAGGACTGCTCCTTAATACCCATTAATGAGACCCCACTCATTAATAACCGGTACTGAGAGGTTTATTATGGCCAGGGGGGGTCACAATAAACCTGAACCGAGCTGGAGCCACCGGTAACTCCCAAAGAGACAGACACGGGGGGGGGCGGGGCACAAACCAGAACACGTCATTTAAGGGAGCACATGACGTCAGCCATGACGTCACCGAACGGAGCACGTGATGTTGGGGGGGGTTTCCCTCATTCCACCACGAGCCGGAACCTTTCGGCCTCCTCGAATTCCCGGTTCATGGCGCGGGCCCAGGCCTCGAGGGCCCCCGGCTGCGGGGGGGGGGGGGGGCGGGGTGAGGGGCGGGGTCAGGGCGAAGCCACGCCCCCTCCTGCTCACACGGGGCGGGGCCTCGGGAAAGCCACGCCCCCTCCCAGTGTAAGGGGGGGGAATGGGGACCTTGGGGGCTGGGGGGGGGCATCGGGGTCACACAGGGACATGGGGGGGTTATGGGGACATGGGGGGGGTCACACAAGGACATGGGGGGGGTTATGGGGACACGGGGGGGGTCACACAGGGACATGGGGGGGTTATGGGGACATCGGGGGGGTCACACAGGGACATGGGGGGGTTATGGGGACATCGGGGGGGGTCACACAGGGACATGGGGGGGTTATGGGGACATCGGGGGGGTCACACAGGGACATGGGGGGGTTATGGGGACATCGGGGGGGGTCACACAGGGACATGGGGGGGTTATGGGGACACGAGGGGGTCACACAGGGAAATGGGGGGGGTCCCTAGAGCCCGGGGGGGGGGTCACTCACATCAATGGGCGCCAGCTTCTTCTTCCTGCGGCGCTCGGGGCCGGGGCCGATGCCGGGGAGGTCGGAGGGGGGGAGGGGGGGGTCCGGGGTGGGGGGAGGGGCAGCAGCGGGGGGAGGGGCAGGTTGGGGGGGGAGGGGGGACAGGGGCAGCCCCTCCCCCCCAGGCGGCTGTAGGAGCGGCGCACGCGGGGGGGGACGGGGGGGAGGTGGGGGGAGGGGGGGAGGGGGAGGGGGCGCGGGGGGGAGGAGGGGGGAGGGGCAGGGGGGGGGGAGGGGGGGCCCGGCCGCGGGTGTGTTTTTCCTTCTGGCTGCAGAGCTGGGGGGGGGGAGGGGGGGAGGAGGGGGGGGGGGGTCAGTGGGGGGTCAAGGGAGGGGGGAGGGGGGGAGCCCTCCTGCCCCTCCCCCATTCATTTCCCCCGCCCCTCCCCCACTCACGCGGGGGCTCCGCCGCGGGGTCAAAGGTCGCTCCGATGCCTCCAAGAGGGGGGAGGGGGCTGAGATCCGCTTCAGTTTTGGAAACGGGGGGGGGACCTTGGGGGGGGGGGGGGGGGGGGGGGGGGGGGCACAAAGCACCCATGGGTGGGGGGGGTCCTGGGTGACGTCACCCCCCCCCATCCCCCACCCCCTCCCCCACTCACCGGGCTGTCCCCATGGGTCCTGCAGGGGGGGGGGCTGGGCCCAAGGGGGGCCCCCCCCGGGGGGGCCTGAAGCCACCAAGCGCTGGGAGCGGCGGCAGCCTGGGGGGGGGGGTGTGAATCCTGACCCCCAAGTGCACCCCATGGACCCCCCCATGCCCCATAGAGCCCTCTATTACCCCACAACACCCCCTATAGCCCCCCCATATGTCACACTCCCCCTCCCCACATGGATCCCCCCAACCCTATAGCCCCCCCCGGGGGCACCCATAGCACCCCCATTCCACCCCACAGAGCCCCCACGTTGCCCTATAGCCCCCCATAACCCCCCCAAAATCCTCCCTAAGCCCCCCCATGGACCCTCCCCACATCCCATAATCTCCCACTCACAGAGCCCCACTCCAGAGCACCCCCACACCCCATTGGCCTCCCCATTGACTCTATCCTGCTCCATAGCCCCCCCACTCCCCATATCCCCCCATTGACCCCCCCACACTCCATAGCCCCCCTATATACCCCTTAGCTCTCTTAAAGACCATATCCCACCCCACAGACTCCCCCCATAGCCCCCCCATTGCCCCATCCCACCCCATAGACTCCCCCCATAGCCCCCCATTGCCCCTATCCCACCCATAGACTCCCCCCATAGCCCCCCCATTGCCCCCATCCCACCCCATAGACTCCCCCCATAGCCCCCCCATTGCCCCTATCCCACCCCATAGACTCCTCCCATAGCCCCCCCATTGCCCCCATCCCACCCCATAGACTCCCCCATAGCCCCCCCATTGCCCCTATCCCACCCCATAGACTCCCCCCATAGCCCCCCATTGCCCCTATCCCACCCCATAGACTCCCCCCATAGCCCCCCCATTGCCCCCATCCCACCCCATAGACTCCCCCATAGCCCCCCATTGCCCCTATCCCACCCACACACTCCCCCCATAGCTCCCCCATTGCCCCCATCCCACCCCATAGACTCCCCCCATAGCCCCCCATTGCCCCTATCCCACCCCACAGACTCCCCCCATAGCCCCCCATTGCCCCTATCCCACCCCACAGACTCCCCCCCATAGCCCATTGCCCCCATCCCACCCCATAGACTCCCCCCCATAGCCCCCCCATTGCCCCTATCCCACCCCATAGACTCCCCCCATAGCCCCCCATTGCCCCTATCCCACCCCATAGACTAACCCCATAGCCCCCCATTGCCCCCATCCCACCCCATAGACTAACCCCATAGCCCCCCCATTGCCCCCATCCCACCCCATAGACTCCCCCCATAGCCCCCCCATTGCCCCTATCCCACCCCACAGACTCCCCCCATAAGCCCCCCATTGCCCCTATCCCACCCCATAGACTCCCCCCATAGCCCCCCATTGCCCCTATCCCACCCCACAGACTCCCCCCATAGCCCCCCATTGCCCCTATCCCACCCCATAGACTCCCCCCATAGCCCCCCATTGCCCCTATCCCACCCCACAGACTCCCCCCATAGCCCCCCATTGCCCCTATCCCACCCCATAGACTCCCCCCATAGCCCCCCCATTGCCCCTATCCCACCCCATAGACTCCCCCATTGCCCCCCGTTGCCCCCCCGCACCCCCGGGGGTCTCTCCCGCCGATCGCCGCCTCCCGCCGCCGCCTCCCGCCATCGCTCTTCGAACGGCCGGAACTGACGTCAGGGCGCGCGCGCGCGCGCTATGCTCCGCCGCGAGGGGGATTGTGGGAAGAAGGGCGGGGAGGGGAAGCGGGCCCCGCCGCCATCTTGGGAGTGGCAAAGGCGCGCAGAGCGTGCGCGCGCCTGAGGCGGGGACACGCTTCCGGGGGGGGCCGGAAGTGACGGCATCGAGAAGCGACGCACCCGGAAGTGGCTGTGCCAGCGGGGCAGCGCCACTGGAACCCGTGAGTGCAGCCGCGGCGTCCGGTTGAACCGGCGCGAGCGGGGGGAGGCCGAGACCCCCCGGGACCCAGAGAGCCCCATAGAGACCCCTGCGCCCCATAGAGCCCTATCTGCTGCCCCATAGAGCGCCTCTGCGCCCCATAGATCTCTCCCACTGCCCCATAGAGCCCCTCAGCGCTCCATAGATCTCTCCCACTGCCCCATAGAGCCCTATCTGCTGCCCCATAGAGCGCCTCTGCGCCCCATAGATCTCTCCCACTGCCCCATAGAGCCCCTCAGCGCCCCATAGATCTCTCCCACTGCCCCATAGAGCCCTATCTGCTGCCCCATAGAGCGCCTCTGCGCCCCATAGATCCCTCCCACTGCCCCATAGAGCCCCCGTGCGCCCCATAGATCCCTCCCACTGCCCCATAGAGCCCTATCTGCTGCCCCATAGAGCGCCTCTGCGCCCCATAGATCCCTCCCACTGCCCCATAGAGCCCCCGTGCGCCCCATAGATCCCTCCCACTGCCCCATAGAGCCCTATCTGCTGCCCCATAGAGCCCCTCAGCGCCCCATAGATCCCTCCCACTGCCCCATAGAGCCCCCGTGCGCCCCATAGATCCCTCCCACTGCCCCATAGAGCCCCCGTGCGCCCCATAGATCCCTCCCACTGCCCCATAGAGCCCCTCAGCGCCCCATAGATCCCTCCCACTGCCCCATAGAGCCCCCGTGCGCCCCACAGATCCCTCCCACTGCCCCATAGAGCCCCTCTGCGCCCCATAGATCCCTCCCACTGCCCCATAGAGCCCCTCAGCGCCCCATAGGCCCCTCCCCGGCATCCCATAGACCCACCCCCACTGCCCCATAGATGCCCTCTCCCTGCCCCATAGAGATTCCAGTGCCCCACAGACCCCTCCCACTGCCCCATAGAGGTTCCAGTGCCCCATAGCCCCACCCCCCCATAGAGCCTAATCTGCTGCCCCATAGATCCCCCCCCCACTGCCCCATAGACCCCCCCCCAAACCCCTTTTGTGTCCAGGTCCCCCCCCCCCCCAGCCCCCCCAATGGGGCTCTGCAAGTGCCCCAAGCGCCGCGTCACGAACCTGTTCTGCTTCGAGCACCGGGTGAACGTGTGCGAGAGCTGCTTGGTCAGCGCCCACCATAAGGTATCAATGGGGGGGGGGGGGGTGGGTCAGAGAAAGAGGGGGGGGGTCCCCAACCTCGGGGTCCCCCCGAGGTTGGGGACCCCCCCCCTCTTTCTCTGACCCCCCCCCCCCCCCATTGCAGTGCATTGTCCAGTCCTACCTGCAATGGCTGCAGGACAGCGACTACAGCCCCGACTGCCCCCTCTGCGGCACCGCGCTGCAGGGCAGGGAGACCGTGCGGCTCGTGTGCTATGGTGGGGGGGCATTAATTGGGGGGGGGGGGGGGGCAATTAATTGGGGGGGGTGAACCATTATTGGGGGGGGGGCTGGTTGTTGGGAGGAACCATTATTGGGGGGGAGGTTATTGGGGAACCATTATTGGGGGGGAGGTTATTGGGGGGAACCATTATTGGGGGGGAGGTTATTGGGGAACCATTATTGGGGGGGAGGTTATTGGGAGGAACCATTATTGGGGGAGGAGGTTATTGGGGGGAACCATTATTGGGGGGAAGGTTATTGGGGGGAACCATTATTGGGGGGGAGGTTATTGGGAGGAACCATTATTAGGGGAGGAGGTTATTGGGAGGAACCATTATTGGGGGGGGAGGTTATTGGGGGGGAACCATTATTAGGGGAGGAGGTTATTGGGGGGAACCATTATTGGGGGGGGAGGTTATTGGGGGGAACCATTATTGGGGGGGAGGTTATTGGGGGAACCATTATTGGGGGAGGAGGTTATTGGGAGGAACCATTATTGGGGGAGGAGGTTATTGGGGGGAACCATTATTGGGGGAGGAGGTTATTGGGGGGAACCATTATTGGGGGGGAGGTTATTGGGGGGGAACCATTATTAGGGGAGGAGGTTATTGGGGGGAACCATTATTGGGGGAGGAGGTTATTGGGGGGAACCATTATTGGGGGGAAGGTTATTGGGGGGAACCATTATTGGGGGAGGAGGTTATTGGGGGGAACCATTATTGGGGGAGGAGGTTATTGGGGGGAACCATTATTGGGGGGAAGGTTATTGGGGGGAACCATTATTGGGGGGGAGGTTATTGGGGGGAACCATTATTGGGGGGGGAGGTTATTGGGGGGAACCATTATTGGGGGGGAGGTTATTGGGGGGAACCATTATTGGGGGGGGAGGTTATTGGGAGGAACCATTATTGGGGGGGAGGTTATTGGGGGGAACCATTATTGGGGGGGGAGGTTATTGGGAGGAACCATTATTGGGGGGGGAGGTTATTGGGAGGAACCATTATTGGGGGAGGAGGTTATTGGGGGGAACCATTATTGGGGGGGGAGGTTATTGGGAGGAACCATTATTGGGGGGGGAGGTTATTGGGAGGAACCATTATTGGGGGAGGAGGTTATTGGGAGGAACCATTATTGGGGGGGAGGTTATTGGGAGGAACCATTATTAGGGGAGGAGGTTATTGGGGACCCATTATTGGGGGGGAGGTTATTGGGAGGAACCATTATTGGGGGGGAGGTTATTGGGGACCCATTATTGGGGGGGAGGTTATTGGGGGGAACCATTATTGGGGGGGAGGTTATTGGGGGGACCCATTATTAAGGGAACTTGTTATTTGGGGGGGGCCCTGTATTGAGGGGGTGCGATATTGAGGGGGATCCATTTATGGGAGTGGGACACCCTGATATTTGGGGGGGGGCTTTATGGGGGGACCCATTATTGGAGAAAGAACCATTATTGGGGGGAAGGTTATTGGGGGGCTCATTCTTTGGGGGTCCCCATTATTGTAGGGGGGACCCCGTTATTGTTGGTATTGGGGAGGGAGCCCTGAAACTGCCTTTGGGACTCGTGAACCATGTAAAAATGGGGGGGGGGGGGGCGCTCAAAGTGGCCTTTTTGGGGGGCTGAGCCATGGCTTGGGGGGGGGGGAGCCCCCAGATTATCACTGGGGGGGATCCCCAAACCGCACATAATGGGGGGGGGGGTGGTTGACACCCCCCCCCCCCATTGACCTCCCCCCCCCTCCATGTGTCCGTCCCCCCCCCCCCCCCCCCCAGACGTGTTCCATTGGTCCTGCCTGGCGGCGCGGGCCCGGGCGCTGCCCCCCCGCACGGCCCCCGCCGGGCACCGCTGCCCCACGTGCGGGGGGCCCCTGATCCCCCCCCCGAACCTCGAGGGTCCGGTAGCGGCTGCCCTCAGGAGCCGCCTGGCGGCAGCGCCCTGGGCCCGGCCCGGCCTTGGGCTGCCCCTGGTGAGGCCCCCCCCCGGACCCCACCAATGCTCATTGTGGGGGGGGGGGGGGGCCTCATTAATGCCCCCCCCCCCCCATAGATCGAGGACTTGGAGGAGCCCCCAGAGCCCGACCCCAATGGGGGGAGCTTCAGAGGTGAGGGGAGGGGGGGGCCCCGACCCCGGGACCCCCAACCTTGGGGTGCCCCCCCCTGAACCCCCCCCCCCCGACCCCCCCCATTGCTCTGCCCGCAGACCCCGTGACCCCCCCGGAGCCGCCCCCCAGCCCCCCCCCGCCCCACGCTGTTGTTCACGTGGGGGCTGAGAGCATCGCGCTGCACGCGGGTGAGGCGCGGGGGGGAGGCGCTATGGGGCTGGGGGAGGCGCTATGGGGCTGGGGGGTGCTATGGGGCTGGGGGGTGCTATGGGGCTAGGGGGGTGCTATGGGGCTGGGGGGTGCTATGGGGCTGGGGGGTGCTATGGGGCTGGGGGGTGCTATGGGGCTAGGGGGGTGCTATGGGGCTGGGGGGTGCTATGGGGCTGGGGGGGCGCTATGGGGCTGGGGGAGGCGCTATGGGGCTGGAGGGGCGCTATGGGGCTGGGGGGTGCTATGGGGCTGGGGGGGTGCTATGGGGCTAGGGGGGTGCTATGGGGCTGGGGGGTGCTATGGGGCTGGGGGGGCGCTATGGGGCTGGGGGGGTGCTATGGTGTGAGGGGGTGCTATGGGGCTGGGGGAGGCACTATGGGGCTAGGGGGGCGCTATGGGGTTGGGGGGGTGCTATGGGGCTAGGGGGGTGCTATGGGGTTGGGGGGGTGCTATGGGGCTGGGGGGGTGCTATGGGGCTGGGGGGGTGCTATAGGGCTGGGGGGTGCTATGGGGCTCGGGGGTGCTATGGAGCTGGGGGGGTGCTATGAGGATGGGGGAGGTGCTATGGGGCTGGGGGGTGCTATGGGGCTGGGGGAGGCGCTATGGGGCTGGGGGGGTGCTATGGGGCTAGGGGGGTGCTATGGGGCTCGGGGGTGCTATGGAGCTGGGGGGGTGCTATGAGGATGGGGGAGGTGCTATGGGGCTGGGGGGTGCTATGGGGCTGGGGGAGGCGCTATGGGGCTAGGGGGGTGCTATGGGGCTAGGGGGGTGCTATGGGGCTGGGGGGGTGCTATGGGGCTAGGGGGGTGCTATGGGGCTGGGGGAGCGCTATGGAGCTAGGGGTGGGAACCTCAGTGTGGGCCTGGGGAACGCTCCTATGAACTTGGGGTGCTGCTATGGGGCTGGGGGGGTCCTGTTCCCTCTATGGGGCGCTGTGGGGCTGGGGAGGTTCCCCCCCACCCGCTATGGGGCTGAGCCCCCGCTGCCCCCAGGCTCGGGGCCCCGCAAGGCGCTGGGGGGGGCCCGGGGGAGCTGCCCCCCCCCCGACCGCGAGGAGGACAAATACAGGAGGCGCCCGGCGCTCGCCTGGCTCCCCCCCAGGCTCCGGTGGGCACTTGGGGGTCAATGGGGGGCACTTGGGGGTCAATGGGGGGAACTTGGGGGTCAGTGGGGGGCACTTGGGGGTCAATGGGGGGTACTTGGGGTCAATGGGGGGCACTTGGGGGTCAATGGGGGGCACTTGGAGGTCAAAGGGGGGTACTTGGGGGTCAGTGGGGGACACTTGGGGGTCAATGGGGGACACTTGGGGGTCAATGGGGGGCACTTGGAGGTCAAAGGGGGGTACTTGGGGGTCAGTGGGGGGTACTTGGGGGTCAATGGGGGGCACTTGGGGTCAATGGGGGGTACTTGGGGGTCAATGGGGGCACTTGGGGGTCAATGGGGGGTACTTGGGGTCAATGGGGGGCACTTAGGGGTCAATGGGGGCACTTGGGGGTCAATGGGGGGTACTTGGGGTCAATGGGGGGCACTTAGGGGTCAATGGGGGGCACTTGGGGGTCAATGGGGGTACTTGGGGTCAATGGGGGGTACTTGGGGGTCAATGGGGGCACTTGGGGGTCAATGGGGGGTACTTGGGGTCAATGGGGGGCACTTAGGGGTCAATGGGGGGCACTTGGGGGTCAATGGGGGGTACTTGGGGGTCAATGGGGGGCACTTGGGGGTCAATGGGGGGTACTTGGGGGTCAATGGGGGGCACTCGGGTGTCAATGGGAGCACGTGTGGGGCTGGGGGGGTACTTGGGGGTCAATGGGGGACACTTGGAGGTCAAAGGGGGGTACTTGGGGGTCAATGGGGGTCAATGGGGGGTACTTGGGGGTCAGTGGGGGGCACTTGGGGGTCAAAGGGGGGCACTTGGAGGTCAAAGGGGGGTACTTGGGGGTCAGTGGGGGGCACTTGGGGGTCAATGGGGGACACTTGGGGGTCAATGGGGGGCACTTGGGGGTCAATGGGGGGTACTTGGGGGTCAGTGGGGGGCACTTGGGGGTCAAAGGGGGGTACTTGGGGGTCAGTGGGCGGCACTTGGGGGTCAATGGGGGGCACTTGGGGGTCAATGGGGGACACTTGGGTGTCAGTGGGGGGCACTTGGGGGTCAATGGGGGAAACTTGGGGGTCAATGGGGGACACTTGGGGGTCAATGGGGGGCACTTGGAGGTCAAAGGGGGGTACTTGGGGGTCAGTGGGGGGCACTTGGGGGTCAATGGGGGTCAATGGGGGGTACTTGGGGGTCAGTGGGGGGCACTTGGGGGTCAAAGGGGGGCACTTGGAGGTCAAAGGGGGGTACTTGGGGGTCAGTGGGGGGCACTTGGGGGTCAATGGGGGACACTTGGGGGTCAATGGGGGGCACTTGGGGGTCAATGGGGGGTACTTGGGGGTCAGTGGGGGGCACTTGGGGGTCAAAGGGGGGTACTTGGGGGTCAGTGGGCGGCACTTGGGGGTCAATGGGGGGCACTTGGGGGTCAATGGGGGACACTTGGGGGTCAGTGGGGGGCACTTGGGGGTCAATGGGGGAAACTTGGGGGTCAATGGGGGGTACTTGGGAGTCAATGGGGGGCACTTGGGGATCAATGGGAGCACGTGTGGGGCTGGGGGGCACTTGGGGGTCAATGGGGGGCACTTGGGGGTCAATGGGGGACACTTGGGGGTCAATGGGAGCACGTGTGGGGCTGGGGGGCACTTGGGGGTCAATGGGAGCATGTGTGGGGCTGGGGGGCACTTGGGGGTCAATGGGGGGCACTTGGGGGGCACTTGGGGGTCAATGGGGGGTACTTGGGGGTCAATGGGGGGCACTTGGGGGTTAATGGGGGACACTTGGGGATCAATGGGGGACATTTGGGGGTCAATGGGGGACATTTGGGGGTCAATGGGGGGTACTTGGGGGTCAATGGGAGCACGTGTGGGGCTGGGGGGCACTTGGGGGTCAATGGGGGACACTTGGGGGTCATTGGGGGGCACTCGTGGGGCAGCTGCGCCCCGCTGACCCATCCGCCCCTCCCCCCCCGCAGGTGCCGCGCGCGGGGCCCGCCCCGCCCCCCGCTGTTGCTGCTGGCGCTGGGGGCGGTGGCGGCGCTGGGGCTCGCGCTGCTGCTGCTGGGGGCGGGGCTGGGCCGGGGGGCGGGGGGGGGCGGGGACCCCGCGCTGGAGCCGCTGAACCCGCGCGTGCCCGTGGGGCACTGACCCCGCCCCCCCCGGCAATAAACGGGACCCCCCCGCGAGGGGGAGGGGCGGAGCTGAGCTGGGGAACGGTGGAACTGCCCCAGAGCGCCCCATAGCCCCCAACTGCCCCATAGCCCCCCCATAGCCCCCAACTGCCCCATAGCCCCCAACTGCCCCATAGCCCCCCCATAGCCCCCAACTGCCCCATAGCCCCCAACTGCCCCAGAGCGCCCCATAGCCCCCAACTGCCCCAGAGCGCCCCCATAGCCCCCAACTGCCCCAGAGCGCCCCATAGCCCCCAACTGCCCCATAGCCCCCCCATAGCCCCCAACTGCCCCATAGCCCCCAACTGCCCCAGAGCCCCCCCATAGCCCCCAACTGCCCCATAGCCCCCAACTGCCCCAGAGCCCCCCCATAGCCCCCAACTGCCCCATAGCCCCCAACTGCCCCAGAGCCCCCCCATAGCCCCCAACTGCCCCATAGCCCCCAACTGCCCCATAGCCCCCAACTGCCCCAGAGCCCCCCCATAGCCCCCAACTGCCCCAGAGCCCCCCCATAGCCCCCAACTGCCCCATAGCCCCCAACTGCCCCAGAGCCCCCCCATAGCCCCCAACTGCCCCATAGCCCCCAACTGCCCCAGAGCCCCCCCATAGCCCCCAACTGCCCCATAGCCCCCCCATAGCTCCCAACTGCCCCAGAGCGCCCCATAGCCCCCAACTGCCCCAGAGCGCCCCATAGCCCCCAACTGCCCCATAGCCCCCCCATAGCCCCCAACTGCCCCAGAGCGCCCCATAGCCCCCAACTGCCCCAGAGCCCCCAACTGCCCCATAGCCCCCCCATAGCCCCCAACTGCCCCAGAGCGCCCCATAGCCCCCAACTGCCCCATAGCCCCCAACTGCCCCATAGCCTCCAACTGCCCCAGAGCCCCCCCATAGCCCCCAACTGCCCCAGAGCCCCCCCATAGCCCCCAACTGCCCCATAGCCCCCAACTGCCCCAGAGCCCCCCCATAGCCCCCAACTGCCCCATAGCCCCCAACTGCCCCAGAGCCCCCCCATAGCTCCCAACTGCCCCAGAGCGCCCCATAGCCCCCAACTGCCCCAGAGTGCCCCATAGCCCCCAACTGCCCCATAGCCCCCCCATAGCCCCCAACTGCCCCAGAGCGCCCCATAGCCCCCAACTGCCCCAGAGCCCCCAACTGCCCCATAGCCCCCCCATAGCCCCCAACTGCCCCAGAGCGCCCCATAGCCCCCAACTGCCCCATAGCCCCCCCATAGCCCCCAACTGCCCCATAGCCCCCAACTGCCCCAGAGCCCCCCCATAGCCCCCAACTGCCCCATAGCCCCCCCATAGCCCCCAACTGCCCCATAGCCCCCCCGTAGCCCCCAACTGCCCCATAGCGCCCCCATAGCCCCCAACTGCCCCATAGCCCCCCCATAGCCCCCAACTGCCCCATAGCCCCCCCATAGCCCCCAACTGCCCCAGAGCGCCCCAGAGCCCCCAACTGCCCCAGAGCGGCCCATAGCCCCCCATTGCCCCATAGCCCCCAACTGCCCCAGAGCGCCCCATAGCCCCCAACTGCCCCATAGCCCCCAACTGCCCCAGAGCCCCCCCATAGCCCCCAACTGCCCCATAGCGCCCCCATAGCTCCCCCCTTGCCCCCCCCAAGTCCCCCCAGCCCCTCCTCCACCACTCAGGACTCCGTTGAGCACCGAGGAGCCTCCATTGTTCGCTCTCGCCCCTCCCCCACCCCCACCGCTGGGGGGGGGGGAGGGGCGGGGTGGGGGAGGGGCGCTAGAACGGGTGCTCCCCCAGGGAGAGGTGGAGGCGGAGCAGCGCCAGGGCGGGGCCCGGAGGGGGCGGGGCCTCGAGGAGGGGCGTGGTCTCGGTGGGGGGCGGGGCCTCGGGAGGGGGCGGGGCGCCGTGGGGGGGCAGCAGCTCCACGTCCAGCACCACGTGCAGGGGCCCCGGCAGGGGGCGCGTCAGCTCCAGCAGCGCGCTCTGATTGGACAGGTCCTGGGGGCAAGGGGCGGGGTCACGGCGGCCCCACTGCTGCCCCATAGCAACCCCATAGGCACCCCATTGCTGCCCCATAGCGGTCCCATAGCAACCCCATTGCTGCCCCATAGCGGTCCCATAGCAACGCCATAGACACCCCACTGCTGCCCCATAGCGGTCCCATAGCAACGCCATAGACACCCCACTGCTGCCCCATAGCGGTCGCATAGCAACGCCATAGACACCCCATTGCTGCCCCATAGCGGTCCCATAGCAACGCCATAGAAGCCCCACTGCTGCCCCATAGCAACGCCATAGAAACCCCATTGCTGCCCCATAGCGGTCCCACAACAAAGCCATAGGAACCCCATTGCTGCCCCACAGCTGCCCTATAGCAACGCCATAGAAACCCCATTGCTGCCCCATAGCGGTCCCATAGCAACGCCATAGACACCCCATTGCTGCCCCATAGTGGTCCCACAACAAAGCCATAGGAACCCCATTGCTGCCCCACAGCTGCCCTATAGCAGCTCGATGACAGCTGTCCCATAGCAGCCCCAGTGCTGCCCCCCAATCACTCCCCCCATAGCTCCCCATAGGGCTCCCCGATGCCCCCTTAACGCCCCCATTGCCCCCCAAGTACCCGCAGGCGGAAGGCGCCCGGGGGCCCCCCCCGCAGCCGCAGCCGTTGGGGGGTCCCGGGGGGGCGCCGGAGCTGGAAGAGGCCGCGGGGGGGGTCGGGGACGTTGGGGAGGGCCAAGAACCGCGGGAGGAACCATCGGGGGCGGGGGGCGCAGGCGGGGACTCCCCCGGGGCACACGCACGTCCTGCAGGGGGCAGCAGAGCGTCAGGTCCTGGCCCTCCCCCCCCCCCCCGCGACAATGGTGTCACCCGCCCATATATGGGCACCACGACTGCCCCATCGCCCCACCCGTGCCCTATAGACCCCTCCATAGACCCCCAAATGCCCCATAGCCCCCTCAGTGCCCTATAGACACTTCCATAGACCCCCATAGCCCCCTCAGTGCCCTATACACCCCCCATAGACCCCGATCTGCCCCACAGATCCTTCTATTACCCCATAGCCCCCCCAGTGCCCTATAGACACCTCCATAGACCCCCAACTGCCCCATTGCCCCCCCCCCCAGTGCCCTATAGAACCCCCCAATAGACTCCAAACTGCCCTATGGCCCCTTCCATTGCCCCATAGTCTCCTCCTTCCCCCCACACATGGGGGTCACCGGGGGGGGGTCGGGTCCATACCGGGGGGTGCGGGTGTGGGGCACGTAGGGGGCGGGGCAGAGCTCGCGGGGGACGCAGCGGTGCCCCCCGAAGGTGTTGATGCAGCTCTGTGCCCCCGAGCACCCATGGGTGCCCTCAGAGCACTCGTCCACATCTGGGGGGAGATGTGGGGCTGTGACCCATGGATTCCTCCATAGAGACCCCCATAGACCCACAGCTGCCCCATAGACCCTCCCATAGACCCCCAACTGTCCCATAGAACTCCACCATAGGCTCCCTCATAAACCCCAACTGCCCCATAGACCCTCCCATAGACCCACAACTGCCCCATAGATCCTCCCATAGACACCCAATTGCCCCATAGACCCACCCATAGACCCCAACTACCCCACAGAACCCCCTATAGACACCCAACTGCCCCATGGACCCTTCCATAGACTCCCTATAGAACCCCCCATAAGTTCCCAACTGCCCCATAGACACCCAGTTGCCCCATAGAACCACCCATAGCCCTCCAACAGCCCCATAGACTCCCCACCGAGTGCCCCACAACTGCCCCATAGACCCATTCCAGCCCCTCAACGGCCCCATAGCCCCCTCAGTGCCCCATAGACTCCCTCATAGACCTCTATATCCCCTTCCATTACCCCACAGCCCCCCCCCAATCTGCCCCACAGCGCCCCCGTGGGGCTGCACGTACCCACGCAGGTCACCCCATGCACCCCATAGCCAGGGGGGCAGAGGCAGGTGAAGGCCCCGGGGCTGTTCTGGCAGCGGTGCTGGCACAGGCCGGGCCCCCCCGCGCACTCGTCCACGTCTGCCCCATAGCGGGACCCACAGCAAAGGGGTTGGGGGGGGACACACAGAGCCCTCAGTGCACACAGGCCCCGCCCCCTTCCCCCCCCCCCTTTCGCCCCAGAGAAGCCTTCGGTGGGGGCTATGGGGCTGGGGGCGGGGCTATGGGAATGTGGGCGGGGTCAATGAGGACATGGGCGGGGCCTTGTCCTGGGCATCAGTGACGCTGCGGTGGGAGCGATGGGCGGGGCTACGGGGGGGCGTGGCCTACGGACGGGGCGTGGTCTGCCGTAAGGGGTGTGGCCTATGGGAAGAGGCGTGGCCTACGGCAGGGGGCGTGGCCTGAGGCAGGGGCCGGGCCCTACCCTCGCAGCTGGACCCGTCCGGCTGCAGCGCGAACCCGGGCCGGCAGCGGCAGCGGAAGGAGCCGAAGGTGTTGAGGCAGCGCTGGGCACAGCGGGCGCCCATCGAGCACTCGTCCACGTCTGGGGGGGGCCGGGGGGGGGGGGGGGTGTCACATCTGGCCCCCCCCCCCCCCCCTCAGCAGCACCATGGGGGACCCCAAAGCGGGTCCATTGGGG
The DNA here is from genome assembly GCF_963264785.1 of Psittacula echo. NCBI lineage: Eukaryota > Metazoa > Chordata > Aves > Psittaciformes > Psittacidae > Psittacula > Psittacula echo. The sequence goes on from NC_137763.1 coordinate 2,183,422, forward strand.
GGGGATTTGGGGGTCGGGGGGTGCTGACCGAGGCAGGAGCGGCCGTCGGGGCCCAGGCGGAAGCCGGGGTGGCAGCGGCAGGAGAAGGCCCCCGGGGAGTTGGCGCAGCCGTGCTGGCACCAGCGGAACCGGCACTCGTCCTCGTCTGCCCCATAGAGCCCCGCAGAGCACCCCATAGAGCCCCATGGAGCACCCCATAGAGCACCCCATAGAGCCCCATGGAGCACCCCATAGAGCACCCCATAGAGCGCCCCATAGAGCCCCGCAGAGCACCCCATAGAGCCCCATGGAGCACCCCATAGAGCACCCCATAGAGCCCCATGGAGCACCCCATAGAGCCCCGCAGAGCACCCCATAGAGCCCCACAGAGCACCCCATAGAGCGCCCCATAGAGCCCCGCAGAGCACCCCATAGAACCCCATGGAGCACCCCATAGAGCACCCCATAGAGCCCCATGGAGCACCCCATAGAGCCCCATGGAGCATCCCATAGAGCCCCATGGAGCATCCCATAGAGCCCCATGGAGCACCCCATAGAGCACCCCATAGACACCGCAGAGCACCCTATGGCGCCCCATAACCACCACAGAGCACCACAACCCCCCTTACAGCACCCCAGAACCATCCCACAGAGCCCCACGGTGCCCCATGGCACCCCATAACCACCCCTGAGCCCCACAGAACCCCGTAACACCCCTTACAGCACCCATAACCACCTGATAGAATCCCATGGCACCCCTTAACCACCCCATGGCAGCCCAGAGCACCCCATAACCATCTCACAACCACCCCAGAGTATCCGATGGCCACCCCACTACACCCTGCACCCCATAACACCCCCATAAACCCCAACTGTACCCCATAACTCCCTCATAAGCCCCCTAGCACCCCATAACCAGCCGAGAGCACCCCCTAAACCCCTCCAGCACCCCATAACTCCCTCCTCATCTGCCCAGACCCCTTCGCAACACCCCCATAGCCCCCCAGCACCCCATGGCCCCCCCCATAGCCCCCCCCCCACTGACCGACGCACTCCGTGCGCTGGTGCCGGTACCCGGGGGGGCAGCGGCACTCGAACCCCCCCGGGAGGTTGATGCAGTCCTGGCTGGGCCGGCACGGGGGGGGCCCCGCGCACTCATCCACGTCTTGGGGGGGGGGTGGAACGGGACACACACACACGTAAGGCACCGGTCACCCCCCCCCAACACCCCAAAGTAGACTCCCCCGGACCCCCATTGCTGAGCGCCCCCCCCCATAAACGCACCCAGGAGCCGCGCAAGCCCCGCCCCTCACTTTAGCTCCGCCCCAGCCCGTTGGCCCCGCCCCATTAGCTTTAATCCCGCTCCCTCTATGGGTTAGCCCCGCCCACAAGCCCCTTGGCCCCGCCCCCTGACCTTGGCACGTGCCGTCGGAGGCGGGGCTGAACCCGGCCGGGCAGAGCCCGCGGTCGGGGGGCGGGGCCGGACGCGGAGGGGGCGGGGCCGGACGCGGAGGGGGCGGGGCCAAAGGGGCGGGGCCGATGACGTCAGCGGAGCGCGGCAGGCACAGGTACCCCCCGAAGTGGTTCAGGCACTTCATGGCCCCGCGGCACGGGGGGGGCGGCCCCAGGGAGCACTCATCGATGTCTGGGGGGGGGGGGGTGTGCACTGGAGATGGGACCCCCCCAATAACACCCTATGGGACCCCAACATCCCCTATGGGCCCAAACACCCCCTATGGACCTCAGCACCCCCTCTATGGGCCCGAACACCCAACATGGGACCCTAAAACCCCTTATGGGACACCAACACCTCCCGTATGGAATCCCAACATCCCCTATGGACCTCAACACCACCTCTATGGGACCCCAACACCTCCCTATGGGACCCTAAAACCCCCTATGACACCCCAATACCAACTATAGACCCAAGCACTCCCCTATGAGACCCCCAACACCCCCCTATGGACCCAAACAACCCCAATTGGACCCTAAAACCTCCCTATGGGACACCAATACCTCCCCTACGGGACCCGCACACCCCCCTATGGGACCTTAACACCTCCCTATAGACCCCAGCACCCCTATGGAACCCCAACACTCAACGACCCCCCCACCAAGGGACACAGCGGTCCAGGACCCCAATCCCCCCCCCTCCCCAAACACCTCCCTATCCCCCCCATTAGAGCCCAGGGTACTCAGGACCCCCCCAAACCCCCTTTAGGGTCCCCCCCCAGGAACCCCCCCCCCCACCTTTGCAATGCTCAGTCTCGGGGTCCCACTCGTAACCATCCGTGCACTCCTATGGGAGGGGACGGAAAGGTTATGGGGGGGTCATAAAGGACACCCCCCCCCCCGTTATGATGTGCCCCCCCCCCCCCATCACCGTGTATTCCTCGGGCTCCTCCGGATCCGGGGCAGCGGCAACGGCGGCAGCGAGGAGGAGGAGGAAGAGGAAGAAGGACCCCATGGTCCTAAAGGGGGGGGATAATGGGGGGGGGGGGAATGGTCACGTGACGCTTAAAACATCCCCCCCCACCCCCCACCAAGAAAATGAGAGACCCGGAAGGGGGGGGGGTGTCCCGCTTATCCGGATGCATTGGACCCCACAGGGACTCCCCCTCCCCCGAAGGGGAAGGTTTGCGGGGGGAGGGGGAGTCCCTGTGGGGGGAAGGGGGGGGTTCCCAAGATGGGGGAGGGGCGGGGGGGAGCCCAACGGCTCCGTTATTTGGAGCCAACGTGGCCCCGATTGAACGGGATGGGGGGGAGGGGAGGGGCAAAACGGCACCGGGAAGTTCCCACGGAGGGGGAGGGGTTTAAGGGGGGACGGGGGGTCCGGATGTCCCAAACCGCCCCCCCCCAAACCGCCCTTCCCCCATCATGGTCCCACTCACCCCGCTACGGTCCGACCCCCCCCTCCCCCCGCTGAGCGCTGGCGGGACCCGCGTAAGCCCCGCCCCTTCCCTTAAACCACGCCCCCTTGCTCCAAATGAGCCCCAGGTCCCTCCCGTCCACCGTCAAGCCCCGCCCCTTTCACCTCATTGGTTCTATGCCACCCCCAAGCCCCGCCCCCTCCCCATAAACCACGCCCCCACTCTCCTGACACCCCCAAGGCTCCACCCCCATCAAGCCCCGCCCCTTCTCCCCCATTGGCCAGTTTCGGGGACCCCCCCCCATTAAAACCACTTTAACGTTCAATGGTGCTTTATTCCCCCCATTACATTTATGGGGTTCCCACCCCATCCATGGGGGTCCCGGTTGGGGGGGGGGGGAACCCCCAGATTGAAAGAGGGGGGGAGATGTCCCATTGCCAGTGGAGGGTTTGGGGGTGTCCATGTCCAGAAGTATGGGGGGGGGGAGCTGCAGCTCAGGGACCCCCCCATTTCCACACGTTGGGTTTGGGGGGGGTCCCCTTTTCTTGCTGCCCCCCCCCGGGTTCAGTCGTGGTACATGCGCAGGAGGCAGGCGCTGATGGCGGCCATGTAGCGCTCCCACAGCGCCTGGTGCCTGGGGGGGGGGGGGAAGGGGGGGGGGGTCAGTTTGGGGGTGCTGTGGGTCAGGGGGGTCAGGAGGGGTTGGGGGGGGGCGCTCACCGGAAGCCCGGCAGCGCCCGGGGGGCCCCCGTGTATTGGGCCAGGAAGAGCCGCAGGTCCCCGGGGCTCCACTTGTCCGCACGGCAGGGCTCGACCACCTGCGGGGAGGGCACCCGGAACTGACCCGGAACACCCCAAAACCAACCCCGGAACACCCCAAAACCAACCCCGGAACACCCCAAAACCAACCCCGGAACTGACCCGAAACACCCCAAAACCAACCCCGGAACACCCCAAAACCAACCCCGGAACTGCCCTGAAACACCCCAAAACCAACCCTGAAACCACCCCAAAACCAACCCCGGAACACCCCAAAACCAACCCCAGAACACCCCAAAACCAACCCTGAACCACCCCAAAACCAACCCCAAAACACCCCAAAACCAACCCCGAAACACCCCAAAACCAACCCCAAAACTGCCCTGAACCACCCCAAAACCAACCCTGAACCACCCCAAAACCAACCCCAAAACACCCCAAAACCAACCCTGAACCACCCCAAAACCAACCCCAAAACACCCCAAAACCAACCCCAAAACTGCCCTGAACCACCCCAAAACCAACCCCAACCCCCCCCCCACCCCCCCAAACCAGCCCCAAACCCCCCCAAACCGCTGCAGAACCCCACCAAAGCACCCCCAAACCCAGCCCAACCCCGGACCCCCCCCGGACCCCCCCAATCGCAGCGGCCCCCAAAGGGGGGGGTCCCCCCCCCCACCTTCTCCACCAGGTCCACAAAGAAATCCCTCACGTCCCGCGCGTGCGGCAGCTTCGCCCCCACGTTCACGAGCGCCCGCGACAGCGGCTGCGGCAGCACCGGGGGGGCATCAATGGGGGGGGCCCATGGGGGGGGGGGGGGGGGATCCCCATAGGTGATGGGGGGGGAACAATGGCTGAGAGGTTCGTAGGGGGGGGGCTCCTGTGGGTGCAGGGGGTCCCACAGGTAAGGGGGGGACACCATTGGTGGGGGGGGCCCCCACGGTGGGGGGACACCCATGGGGGGGGGGGGGTCACATAGGTGGGGGGGGACCCATGCGGGGTGTCCCATAGGTAAGGGGGGGCACCCAGGGGTGGGGGGGTTCCATGGCGGGGGGGAGCAACTGGGGGGGGGGGTGTCCATAGGTGGGGGAGGGGGACTTAATATGGGGGGGACCCATTGGGGGGGGTCATGGGTGAGGGGGGCACCCAAGGGTTGGGGGTACCCATGGTTAAGGGGAACCCCCTCTGGATCCCAGCAGCACCCAGCATTGGGGTGCCCCCCCCCCCCCCCAAGCACCCATAGGGGGGGGGCAGTGGGGGGTCATGGGGGGGGTACCTTGAAGTTCGCCTCCATCTCATTGTAAACCGAGATCTTCCCCCTCAGCGCCGAGCACACGAGGCTGGGGGGGGGCATCAAGGGAACACCCCAAAACCACCCAAAACCACCCCAAAAGCACCCAAAACCCAATCAACACCACCCCAAAATGAACCTAAAACACCCCAGAACACCCCAAAACCACCCCAAACCACCCCAAAACCACCCAAAACCACCCAAAACCACCCCAAAACCCAATCAACACCACCCCAAAATGAACCTAAACCACCCCAGAACACCCCAAAACCACCCCAAAACCCAATCAACCCCCCAAAATCACCCTAAAACACCAAAAACCCACCCAAACCCGCCCAAAAGCCAATCAAAACCACCCCAAAACCGCTCAAAACCCCCAACCCCCCCCCCAGGACCCCCCCAAAGGGCCCCCCCCCAGCAGCCCTGGGTGCCCCCCACCTCTTGTGCAGGTCCAGCAGGTCCTTGTCGGCCACCAGCACCTTGAGCTCCTTCAGGTCCTGCAGGAAGGATTTGGGGACGTCCCCGTCCGGCTCCGCCGCCTCCGGCGCTGGGGTGCAGGGCACGGGGTCAGAGGGGACGTGGGGGTCCCCCCTCCGGTGACCCCCCCCCATTGAGGTCCCTCCATGTCCCCGTGGGTGGGGGGTCCCCAATGGGGTCCCCATGGGGTGACTCCGGTGTCACCCAGAGATGCTGGGAGCAGTGCTGGGTATGGGTGACACCGGATACCCCATATCCCACATCCCACATCCCATATCCCATATCCCATATCCCATATCCCACATCCCATATCCCATATCCCATATCCCATACCCCACATCCCACATCCCATATCCCATATCCCATATCCCACATCCCATACCCCATATCCCACATCCCATATCCCATATCCCATATCCCACATCCCATACCCCATATCCCACATCCCATACCCCATATCCCATACCCCATATCCCACATCCCATACCCCATATCCCATACCCCATATCCCACATCCCATACCCCATATCCCATATCCCATACCCCATATCCCACATCCCACATCCCATACCCCATATCCCATACCCCATATCCCACATCCCATACCCCATATCCCACATCCCATACCCCATATCCCATATCCCATACCCCACATCCCACATCCCATATCCCATATCCCATACCCCATACCCCATATCCCACATCCCATACCCCATATCCCACATCCCATACCCCATATCCCATATCCCATACCCCACATCCCATATCCCACATCCCATACCCCATACCCCATATCCCACATCCCATACCCCATATCCCATATCCCATATCCCATATCCCATATCCCATACCCCATATCCCACATCCCATACCCCATACCCCATATCCCACATCCCATACCCCATATCCCACATCCCATATCCCATATCCCATATCCCATACCCCACATCCCATATCCCACATCCCATACCCCATACCCCATATCCCACATCCCATACCCCATATCCCATATCGCATATCCCATATCCCATATCCCATACCCCATATCCCACATCCCATACCCCATACCCCATATCCCACATCCCATATCCCATATCCCATATCCCATACCCCATACCCCATATCCCACATCCCATACCCCATATCCCATATCCCATATCCCACATCCCATATCCCACATCCCATACCCCATATCCCATATCGCATATCCCATATCCCATATCCCATACCCCATATCCCACATCCCATACCCCATACCCCATATCCCACATCCCATATCCCATATCCCATATCCCATACCCCATACCCCATATCCCACATCCCATACCCCATATCCCATATCCCATACCCCACATCCCATATCCCACATCCCATACCCCATACCCCATATCCCACATCCCATACCCCATATCCCATATCGCATATCCCATATCCCATATCCCATACCCCATATCCCACATCCCATACCCCATACCCCATATCCCACATCCCATACCCCATATCCCATATCCCATATCCCATATCCCATATCCCATATCCCATATCCCATACCCCATACCCCATATCCCACATCCCATATCCCATATCCCATACCCGACATCCCACATCCCACACCCCACCCAGCGCTCCCTGTGTCCAATGCTCCATGAGGTGCTGGGCACAGGCAGCGAAGTCTCCAAAGCTCAGGAACTGGAGGCGCCGCTTCCCGGTCTCAAAGCGGCTGTAGGCGAAGAACACGATGGCGGCGTAATCCCTGCGGAGACAGCACCCGTGGGTCAATGGGGACCGGCACCCATGGGGGTCAATGGGGACACAGAGCCCATGGGGTCAATGGGGACCGGCACCCATGGGGGTCAATGGGGACCGGCACCCATGGGGTCAGTGGGGACCGGCACCCATGGGGGTCATTGGGACCGGCACCTATGCGGGTCAATGGGGACACAGAGCCCATGGGGTCAATGGGGACCGGCACCCATGGGGTCAATGGGGACCGGCACCCATGGGGCCAGTGGGGACACAGAGCCCATGGGGTCAATGGGGACCGGCACCCATGGGGCCAGTGGGGACCGGCACCCATGGGGTCAATGGGGACCGGCACCCATGGGGTCAATGGGGACCGGCACCCATGGGGTCAGTGGGGACACAGAGCCCATGGGGCCAGTGGGGACCGGCACCCATGGGGTCAATGGGGACACAGAGCCCATGGGGCCAGTGGGGACCGGCACCCATGGGGTCAATGGGGACACAGAGCCCATGGGGCCAGTAGGGACCGGCACCCATGGGGTCAATGGGGACACAGAGCCCATGGGGTCAGTGGGGACCGGCACCCATGGGGTCAATGGGGACACAGAGCCCATGGGGTCAGTGGGGACCGGCACCCATGGGGTCAATGGGGACCGGCACCCATGGGGTCAGTGGGGACCGGCACCCATGGGGGTCATTGGGACCGGCACCTATGCGGGTCAATGGGGACACAGAGCCCATGGGGTCAATGGGGACCGGCACCCATGGGGTCAATGGGGACCGGCACCCATGGGGTCAATGGGGACCGGCACCCATGGGGCCAGTGGGGACACAGAGCCCATGGGGTCAATGGGGACCGGCACCCATGGGGCCAGTGGGGACCGGCACCCATGGGGTCAATGGGGACCGGCACCCATGGGGTCAGTGGGGACACAGAGCCCATGGGGCCAGTGGGGACCGGCACCCATGGGGGTCAATGGGGACACAGAGCCCATGGGGCCAGTGGGGACCGGCACCCATGGGGTCAATGGGGACACAGAGCCCATGGGGCCAGTGGGGACCGGCACCCATGGGGTCAATGGGGACACAGAGCCCATGGGGTCAGTGGGGACCGGCACCCATGGGGCCAGTGGGGACCGGCACCCATGGGGGTCATTGGGACCGGCACCTATGGGGGTCAATGGGGACACAGAGCCCATGGGGTCAATGGGGACCGGCACCCATGGGGTCAATGGGGACCGGCACCCATGGGGCCAGTGGGGACACAGAGCCCATGGGGTCAATGGGGACCGGCACCCATGGGGCCAGTGGGGACCGGCACCCATGGGGTCAATGGGGACCGGCACCCATGGGGTCAGTGGGGACACAGAGCCCATGGGGCCAGTGGGGACCGGCACCCATGGGGGTCAATGGGGACACAGAGCCCATGGGGCCAGTGGGGACCGGCACCCATGGGGTCAATGGGGACACAGAGCCCATGGGGCCAGTGGGGACCGGCACCCATGGGGTCAATGGGGACACAGAGCCCATGGGGTCAGTGGGGACCGGCACCCATGGGGCCAGTGGGGACCGGCACCCATGGGGTCAATGGGGACACAGAGCCCATGGGGCCAGTGGGGACCGGCACCCATGGGGTCAATGGGGACTGGAACCCATGGGGGTCAATGGGATCCAGCACCCATGGGTGTCAGTGGGGACCCAGCGCCCACGGGTGTCAATGAGGTCACAGCACCTGTAGCCCCCCATGGCCCCCCATTGCCCTCATGGCCCCCCAGCACCCACACTGCCACCATTGCACCCCCATTGCCCCCCCCACTGCCCCCATAGCACCCCCATTGCCCCCCCATTGCCCACATGGCCCCCCTTGCCCCCATAGCACCCCCATTGCCCCCCCATTGCCCACATGGCTCCCCTTGCCCCCATAGCACCCCCGTTGCCCCCCCATTGCCTACATGGCCCCCCTTGCCCCCATAGCACCCCCATTGCCCCCCCATTGCCCACGTGGCCCCCATTGCCCCCATAGCACCCCCATTGCCCACATGGCCCCCCTTGCCCCCATAGCACCCCCATTGCCCCCCCATTGCCCACGTGGCCCCCCTTGCCCCCATAGCACCCCCATTGCCCCCCCATTGCCCACATGGTCCCCCTTGCCCCCATAGCACCCCCATAGCACCCCCATTGCCCACATGGCCCCCCTTGCCCCCATAGCACCCCCATTGCCCCCCCATTGCCCACGTGGCCCCCCTTGCCCCCATAGCACCCCCATTGCCCCCCCATTGCCCCCGTGGCCCCCCTTGCCCCCATAGCACCCCCGTTGCCCCGTGCTGCCCCCATTGCCCCCCCGGGCGCTGACCGGGCCAGCGGGGGGGGCAGCAGGAAGAGCTGTTGGATGTTCTCAGCCAGCGGCCCCCGGAGCTCCTCGACCGCCTTGAACACGCGCCGGAAGTTGTCAAACTGGGGGGGGGGGGGGGGTAGGGGTCAGGCACCCCCTTGACCCCCCCCCAACCCCCAATCCTGGGGGTCCCCGTTTCTCGGCCCCCCCCACCTGTCGGCGGCAGCTCTTGATGGACACCCCCACGCGGGCGCTGACCTCGTCCAGGTCCTTCTTGGTGCCCTTCGAGAGCTTCTTCCCCAGCAGCTCCCGAGCGAAGCCCTCGTCGAAGGCGTAATAACTGCGGGGGGGGGGGCACCGCAAACGGGAACAGCAGCGGGGGGCGGGGGGGAATGGGGGACAGGAACCGGGAACAGCCACTGTCAACACCCCCCCCTCCGGGACCTCCGAACCTGAGCCCTGAACCCTGCCCATTCCCACGAGTAAACCCATCCCCATTGCCCCCATTGACCCCCATTGATCTTCATTGCCCCCACTGACCTCCATTGCCCCCATTGACCCCATTGACCTCCATTGACCCCATTGCCCCCATTGACCTCCATTGACCCCATTGACCTCCATTGACCCCATTGCCCCATTGACCTCCATTGACCCCATTGACCCCATTGGCCTCCATTGACCCCATAGCCCCCATCGACCCCATTGACCTCCATTGACCCCATTGCCCCCATTGACCCCATTGACCTCCATTGATCCCATAGCCCCCATTGACCCCATAGCCCCCATTGCCCCCATTGACCTCCATTGCCCCCCATTGACCCCATTGCCCCCACTGCCTCCATTGACCTCCATTGACCCCATTGCCCCCATTGACCTCCATTGACCCCATTGCCCCCACTGCCCCCATTGCCCTCCATTGACCCCATTGCCCCCCATTGCCCTCCACTGCCCCCATTGACCTCCATTGACCCCATTGCCCTCCACTGCCCCCATTGACCTCCACTGACCCCATTGCCCCCATTGACCTCCATTGACCCCATTGCCCCCACTGCCCCCATTGACCTCCATTGACCCCATTGCCCCCCATTGCCCTCCACTGCCCCCATTGACCTCCATTGACCCCCATTGACCTCCATTGCCCCCATTGACCTCCACTGACCCCATTGACTTCCATTGCCCCCATTGACCTCCATTGCCCCCCATTGCCCTCCACTGCCCCCATTGACCTCCATTGCCCCCATTGCCCCCATTGCCCTCCACTGCCCCCATTGCCCTCCATTGGCCTCCATTGCCCCCATTGCCCTCCATTGCCCCCATTGACCTCCATTGCTCCCCATTGCCTTCATTGCCCCCATTGACCTCCATTGCCCCCCATTGCCTTCATTGCCCCCATTGACCTCCATTGCCCCCCATTGCCTTCATTGCCCCCATTGGCCTCCATTGCCCCACTGCCCCCCATAGCCGCCACTGACCCCATTGGCTTCCGTTGGCCTCCATTGCCCCCATTGCCACCCATTGCCCCATTGCTCCCATAGTCCTCATTGCCCCCCTTGTCCCCCATTGCTCTATTGCCCCATTGTTCCCATTCCTCCATTCCCCCCATTGTCCCCCAGTGCTCCCAGTCCCCCCACGGCCCTATTTTCCCCATTCCCCCCATTCCTCCATTGCCCCCCCTTGTCCCCCACAGCCCAATTGTCCCCATTGCCCCCTTGCCCACCGCTGGACGAGCAGCGCCTGCCGCGGGGGGGGGATCTGGAAGAGCAGTTGCTGCAGCAGCCGCGGGGGGGCGTGCAGGAGCCGCTCCAGCATCTGGAACGTGCGGAAGTGGTCGCGGGTGTCGCTCTGCAGCACCTGCGGGACACGGGGAGATGGGACCCACACCTGGGACCCCCAAACCTGACCCCCAAGTGGGACTCCCCCCAGATGTGCCCCCCAAGTGGGACCCCCCCCAAGTGGGATCCCCAAATCTGAGCCCCAAGTGTGCCCCACAAGTGGAACCCTTAAGTGTGCCCCCCAAGTGTGCCCTATGGGTCAGCCGGGGCTGAGCCTGTGTTACCCCATTGCTGCGCTGCTCAACTCCAGCCCTGCCCCAAGCCCCTGCTCCCTGGATCCCGCTGGTTCCAGGCACGGAAAACGGCTTTGAGCCCCATTGCCCTGAGCCGTGTCCCAGGAGCCGCCTCCAGCTCCATCACCTCCCATGGAAGGGATCGCTCCCGGTCTCCATCCAAACCCCCCCTGGAGCAGCTTGAGGCCGATCCCAGCCCCTGCCTGGCTCCAGCCCTGGACGATGCCCGGAGCATCCCACAGCGTCCATGGATGAGGGAGGTGGCAACACAGGCGGCTCCTTGGCCACCTCAGCGATGAGGCTGATGAGGGGGTCCTGTAGATGAACTACCCTTATTATACCCTATACATACCCTATACATGCCCTATATACACTCTATTTATACTCTATATACTCTATGCATACACTACATACACTCTATTTATACTATACATATACTCAATATACCCTATAAACACTCTATATACTCTCTCTATATATATTCTCTATACACTCTATATATACTATCTAAATACCCTCTATGCACTCTCAATATACTCTCTATATATCCTCTATATACTCTCTATACTCTATATATACTCTCTATACACTCTCTATATACTCCATACATACCCTAGATACACCCTATATATATTCTATATACACTCTCTATATACCCCACATACACTCTATATATACACTCTCTCTATATATACTCTATATACTCTCTATATACCCTATATACACTTTCTATATAACCAACACACACTATATAGCCTATATATTCTCTCTATATACCTCACATACACTCTATGTTTAATCTATGTGTATATACCCTATATACACTCCATATATACTATAATCTCTCTGCACCTTACATACACACTACCTGTACCCTATGTGCATATACTCTATGTATCTGTAGGTATATATCCTATGTATGTATATACCCTATGGATCTGTATGGATATACCCTATGTATCTGCATGTATATACCCTATGTATATGTATATACCCTATATATCTGCATGTATATACCCTATATATCTGCATGTATATACCCTATGAATGTGTATGTATATACCCTATGTATGTGTATGTATATACCCTATATATCTGTATGTATATACCCTATATATCTGCATGTATATACCCTATGAATGTGTACGTATATACCCTATGTATGTGTATGTATATACCCTGTGTATGTGTATGTATATACCCTATGGATTTGTATGTATATACCCTATGTATGTGTATGTATATACCCTGTGTATGTGTATGTATATACCCTATGGATCTGTATGTATATACCCTATGTATGCGTATGTATATACCCTGTGTATGTGTATGTATATACCCTATGGATTTGTATGTATATACCCTATATATCTGTATGTATATACCCTGTGTATGTGTATGTATATACCCTGTGTATGTGTATGTATATACCCTATGGATTTGTATGTATATACCCTATATATCTGTATGTATATACCCTATGTATCTGTATGTATATACCCTATGTATGTGTATGTATATACCCTGTGTATGTGTATGTATATACCCTATGGATTTGTATGTATATACCCTATATATCTGTATGTATATACCCTATATATCTGTATGTATATACCCTATGGATTTGTATGTATATACCCTATATATCTGTATGTATATACCCTATATATCTGTATGTATATACCCTATGTATGTGTATGTATATACCCTGTGTATGTGTATGTATATACCCTATGGATTTGTATGTATATACCCTATATATCTGTATGTATATACCCTATACCCTATATATCTGTATGTATATACCCTGTGTATGTGTATGTATATACCCTATATATCTGTATGTATATACCCTATGTATGTGTACGCATACACCCCAGATATCTGTGTATGCACTGGGCTGCATCCACAGGAGCTGAGCAGCGATCACGGACGTGATCCCTGCCCCTCTGCCCTGCTCCACCAGGACCCCCCCTTGGCGGCTGCATCCGGCCCTGGTGTTCCCAGCCCCGGGACACGGAGCTGCCGGAGCAGGGCCAGAGGAGCCACAGGGATGATGGGAGCTGGGCTGGGAGCATCCAGCCTGGAAGAGACCTGGAGCAGGGATGCGGGATGGGGACCGTCAGCAGGGATGGATGGGTTCCAACATGGGAAGCAAATCCCGACCCAATCCTTGCGCCCGGAGCGTTGGGAATGCCGGGGTGTGAGTGGGAACGGCCCTGCCCATCCCCTGGGGGCTGGGGGTGCCGGTGCCCCCCCCTCACACACCTGAACCGAGGAGCCCGTGTGGTCCAGGAGCCCCCCCCGCAGGCGCCGCGCCACCGCCTCCGACACTGCAGGGACAGGGACAGGGTCAGGGACAGGGGGATACGGGGACAGGGACACATGGACATGGGGACATAGGGACAGGGACATGGGGCGATGGACACGGGAAAGGGACATGGGGACATGGACACAGGGACAGGAACATGGGGACATGGACATGGGGACAGGGACATAGGGACATGGGGACACTGGGATATGGACATGGGGACACCAGGACATGGTCATCAAGGGTTAAGGGACAAGGGGACATGGCTATGGGGGATGTGTGGGCACTGTGGGGCAGGTGACACAGGTACCATAGGGTGCCATGGGGAGCCATAGAGAGCCATAGGGAGCCATAGGGTGCCATTGGGAGCCATAGTGAGCCATAGGGTGCCATAGGGTGCTATAGGGTGCCATAGGGAGCCATAGGGTGCCATGGGGTGCCATAGGGAGCCATAGTGAGCCATAGGGTGCCATAGTGAGCCATAGGGTGCCATGGGGTGCCATAGTGAGCCATAGTGAGCCATAGGGTGCCATAGGGTGACATAGTGAGCCATAGGGTGCCATAGGGAGCCATAGTGAGCCATGGGGTGCCATAGGGTGCCATAGGGAGCCATAGGGTGCCATAGGGAGCCATAGGGTGCCATGGGGTGCCATGGGGTGCCATAGGGTGCCATGGAGTGCCATAGGGTGCCATGGGGTGCCATGGGGTGCCATGGGGTGCCATAGGGTGCCATGGGGTGCCATGGGGTGCCATGGGGTGCCATGGAGTGCCATAGGGTGCCATGGGGTGCCATGGGGTGCCATGGGGTGCCATGGAGTGCCATAGGGTGCCATGGGGTGCCATAGGGTGCCATGGGGTGCCATGGGGTGCCATAGGGTGCCATGGAGTGCCATAGGGTGCCATGGGGTGCCATAGGGTGCCATAGGGTGCCATGGGGTGCCATGGGGTGCCATAGGGTGCCATGGGGTGCCATGGAGTGCCATAGGGTGCCATGGAGTGCCATAGGGTGCCATGGGGTGCCATGGGGTGCCATAGGGTGCCATGGGGTGCCATGGAGTGCCATGGGGTGCCATGGGGTGCCATGGGGTGCCATGGGGTGCCATAGGGTGCCATGGGGTGCCATGGGGTGCCATAGGGTGCCATGGGGTGCCATGGGGTGCCATAGGGTGCCATGGGGTGCCATGGGGTGCCATGGGGTGCCACGCACCCGAGTGCCCGTCCAGCCAGAGCTGCAGCACCTCCTCATCGATCAGGGTCGTGTTGCCCACGAAGATGTCCAGGTCACTCGTCATGGCTGGGGTCACAGCGGGGTCACCCCTCCCCCATCCCCCCTCCATCCTCAAAGAGGGCCCCGCAGCACTGAGACCCCCCCCTCCCCCCCGGGGCAGGGGTCACAAGAGGTCACCCCTCCCCCCCCCCCCCATAGAAGCACCCCCGCGGTCGCGGCACCCCCCACATCCGCCCCTCCCCCCCCACCTCCAATGGCCGGGGCTCGCCCCTCCCCCTCTTCCCCGCGTCCACCCCTCCCCCCCCCGCCCCCTCCCCCCCCGGGGGGGGGGTTCCCCGGCACCGACCGACGCCGAAGCCGCCGCTGCGCTCCCGCTTCCGCCCCCTTCCTGATGACGACAGCAGCGGCGCGGCGGTGACGTCACGCACGCCCCTCCCCCTCCCCTCCCCGCGGCCCCGCCCCCAAACCAGACCCGAGCCTCGCGCTCCCGGCGCCGCTTTTATTGGGGGCGGGGCCGCGCGCGGCGCGGGGGGAGGGGCTGCGGGGGGAGGGGGGGGGGGGGGGGAAGAGACAAAGGGGGGGAGGGGTTAAGTTGGGGTCCAGACACGGACCTGACCCCTCCCCCACCCCCAAACTGCGCCGGACTGGGACCGGTCTCAACTGCCCCCAGCCCATACTGGGAGCACCCAGCCCCCCCCCCGACCATACTGGGATCCGATGGACCCCAAACTGGGAGGTACTGGGATCCTCCCAACACCCAACTAGGACACACTGGGACCCCCATGGCCATACTGGGATCCCCTTGACCCCGAACTGGGAGGTACTGGGAGCCCTTTCCCCCCCCCCCAGGTCATACTGAGAGTCCCCAGCCCCCAGCCCTCGACCATACTGGGATCCAATGGACCCCAAACTGGGATGTACTGGGAGCCCTTTCCCCTCCTAGTTCATACTGGGAGTCCCAAACCCCCCCGACCACAATGGGATTCAATGGACCTCAAAGCGGGCCATACTGGGACCTCCCCCAGCCCATACTGGGATCCCCTTGACCCCAAACTGGGAGGTACTGGGAGCCCTTTCCCCCCTCCCAGTTCATACTGGGAGCCCCAAACCCCACCCCCGACCACAATGGGATTCAATGGACCCCAAACTGGGATGCACTGGGATGCACTGGGACCCCCCCAAGCCCATACTGGTCCCTACTGGTCGGTACCTGCTGGTGGTCACCTGAAGGCTCTGGGGGGGCCTCCAGGGCCCGTGGGGGGGTGGGGGGGGCCACGAGCTCGTACAGGGCCTCAGCCAGCGCCTGGGGGGGGGGGGGTCAGAGCATCCCGGACCCCAACCCCCCCCCAGCACCCCCAGGATAGGGGGGGCCCAGGGGGTCCCTGGGGGGTTTTGGGGTCCTGGAGGGGTTTTAGGGGGGTCCCAGTGGAGGTTTTGGGGTCTTGGGGGGGGTGGGGGGGTCCCAGGGTCAGTTTTGGGGTGCTGGGGGGCTGGGGGGGTCCCAGGGTCAGTTTTGGGGTGCTGGGGGGGGTGCGGGGGGGGGTCCCAGGGTCAGTTTTGGGGTGCCGGGGGGGGTTGGGGGGTCCCAGGGTCAGTTTTGGGGTGCGGGGGGGGGTCCCAGGGTCAGTTTTGGGGTGCCGGGGGGGGTCCCAGGGTCAGTTTTGGGGTGCCGGGGGGGGTCCCAGGGTCAGTTTTGGGGTGCTGGGGGGGTCCCGGTGCTCACCTGCAGCGCCCGCAGCAGGCGGGAGCAGAGGCTGACAGCAGCGGAGGCCGAGGCAGCCCCCAGGGCCGTCACCCCCCGCGTCACCCCCCCGGGGGGGGTCCCCAGCAGCAGCAGCTCCCGCAGCGCCCGCCCTGGGGGGGGGGGGGACACGGGGATGAGGTCACCTCGGGACACGGGGGGGGGGGGGGGGACACGGGGGGGTCACTGGGGGCACTCACAGAGGCGCAGCACCGCGTGCACCGGGGCCACCCCCCCCAGCAGCCCCGGCAGTTGGTGACACCGGATGTCCCGGAGCCACTCGGACACCGCGAAGGAGAGAACCCGGCTGAGGCCCAGGAGCCTGGGGGGGCAATGGGGACACCCAAAGTACCTCCCACATTCCACATCCCATACCCCATATCCTGTACCCCATACCCCATACCCCATACCCCATATCCTGTACCCCATACCCCATACCCCATACCCCATACCCCATATCCCATATCCTGTACCCCATACCCCATACCCCATACCCCATACCCCATACCCCATATCCTGTACCCCATACCCCATACCCCATACCCCATACCCCATATCCTGTACCCCATACCCCATACCCCATACCCCATACCCCATATCCCATATCCTGTACCCCATACCCCATATCCCATACCCCATATCCCATATCCCATATCCCATGCCCCATATCCCACATCCCATACCCCATACCCCATATCCTGTACCCCATACCCCATATCCCATATCCTGTACCCCATACCCCATATCCCATACCCCATATCCCATATCCCATATCCCATGCCCCATATCCCACATCCCATACCCCATATCCCATATCCTGTACCCCATACCCCATATCCCATACCCCATATCCCATATCCCATACCCCATATCCCATATCCTGTACCCCATACCCCATATCCCATACCCCATATCCCATACCCCATATCCCATGCCCCATATCCCACATCCCATACCCCATACCCCATATCCCATACCTCATATCCCATACCCCATATCCCATGCCCCATATCCCATATCCCATGCCCCATATCCCATACCCCATACCCCATACCCCATATCCCATGCCCCATATCCCATACCCCATACCCCATATCCCATATCCCGTACCCCATATCCCATATCCTGTACCCCATACCCCATATCCCATATCCATACCCCATATCCCATGCCCCATATCCCACATCCCATACCCCATACCCCATATCCCATACCCCATATCCCATACCCCATATCCCATACCCCATACCCCATACCCCATACCCCATATCCCATATCCCGTACCCCATATCCCATATCCTGTACCCCATAGCCCATATCCCATATCCATACCCCATATCCCATATCCCATATCCCATATCCCGTACCCCATATCCCATATCCCATACCCCACATCCCATGCCCCATATCCCACATCCCAGTCTCACCCATGCCGGTGGCAGAGCCGTCGCAGCCGCAGGTGGCAGCAGTTGAGCTGGGCCAGGCCAATGAGGATCCCAGCCAGCGCTCCCTGGGGACAGGGCTGTCACCATCGGGGTGACAGCACCCCATGACCCCCCCCGGGCCCCCCATGACCCCCCCTCACCTGCTCCATGCTGACGCGCTTCCCATGGTAATCCAGCCACACCGGGACCTCGGCTGTGAACCGGAACTCGCTGGGACACGGATGGGTCACTGGGGACACCTCGACATGGGGGGGGCCAGGGTGTCCCCATACCCCATACCCATATCCCATCTCCCACCTCCCATATCCCATGTCTCATATCCCATATTCCATACCCCTATGTCTCATATCTCATACTCCATACCCCATATCCCCTATCCCACACCACATATATCTGATATCCCATATCCCACATCCCATACCCCATATCCATATCTGATATCTCATATCCATACCCCACATCCCATACCCCATATCCCATATCCATACCCCATATCCCATACCCCATATCCATACCCCAAACCCCACATCCCATATCCCACACCTAATATCCCATACTCCATATCCCACATCCCATTGTCCCCCCTATTCCCACACCGGAAGTAAACCGGATTCTCAGTTTCGGGCTCTTCCTCCTCCAGCCCTGGGGGGACCCCGGTACCTTGGCGGGGGGGGGAAGAGTGAGGGGGGGGTGAGGAGGGGGGGAGCAGAGCCCAGCACTGCCCCCCCCCCAGCACCTACAGGTGCCCCTGGGCCGGTACCATGGGGGGGGTCCGGGGGGGGCGCGGGGGGGTCCATGTGTGCGATGAAGCTGCTGACGTAATCCCTGAGGAAGAGGAGGGCGTCCTGGGGGGGGGGGGGGGATGAGGGGATGGGGGGGTGAGGGGGGGGCCTTGGGGGGCCCCATGACCCCCCCCCCCACCCCAGAACCGTGACCCCCACCTGGTCAATGTGCAGGCGCAGCGGTGCCAGGGCCACCCTTAGGCAGCACTCGGGGACCCCCCCGGGGGGGGGCGGATGGGGGAGCACCCGCAGGGCCTTGACCCACAGCTGGAAAAGAGGGGGGGCAGCGTTGGGGTGGGGGGGGCACTTGTGGGGCAGAGATGTCAATGGGGGGGGGGGGTGTCTCTGCACGCACCGTGGGGGGCTGCGGGGGGGGTGCTCCCCGCGGGTGTCGGCTCAGGAACGGGGGGGCCCCGTCCCCGCCGAGGCGGTCGCGCAGCTCCAGGTCCTGCACCAGCAGCACCAGGCGGGCAGTGGGGCGCTCGCCCGGCCCCACGGCGGCCCCACGGCTGCTGCCCGCCCCCCCCGGCCGCTCGCCTGCCCCACGGCTGCCCCACGGCTGCGCCTCCGACGCCTCCTCTGCGTAGGTCTCGTGCTGGACGCTGACCTGGAGCGGGGGGGGGGGGACGACACGGGGGGGGGGGGGCAATGACCCCACTGATCCCCATCACCCCCCCACCCCGGAACCTCCCATTGCCCCATAGCAGCACCCCCAGTGACACCCCCAAGACCCAATGCCCCCCGCGGAACACATTAACCCCCTCTGTGCCCCCCCAGGACCCTGTTACCCCCCCTAAAAACCCATAAGCCCCCCCCAAGCCCACATTACAGCCCCTTTACCCCCCACCCCAGGCCTTATGGGACCCCCCCATCCCCACCTTGCCGAGGTGCAGCTCCATCAGCAGGTCCTGCCTGCGCCCGGGCCCCCCCCGGCTGCGCCAGGGGGCGTGGCCAGAGGGGGCGTGGCCTCCGCGGCGTGGCCTGCAGGAGGGGCGTGGTCACGGGAGGCCACGCCCCTCCTCTATACCCACACCGAATATGGTCAGCAGTGGGCGCAGCCTGGGCCTTAGCCCCACCCACTCTCCCCCAGTGACTCCTCCCACTAATGGAGGGGGCGTGGCTTGCTTTAACCCCGCCCCCACCAGGAGCCACACCCTGTCCTTTAGCCCCGCCCACTTCCAGCACGTTCCTGCACGTGGCCCCCCCCCCCCCCGTTCAAGTCACACCCTCTTTCCACATAGGGGGCTTGGTCCCCGCCGTAGCCCCGCCCATCTGCAGTCAAGCTCCTCCCCATCCCCTATGAGGGTGCGGTTTGTACCGTAGCCCCGCCCACCCCGTAAAGCCACGCCCCCTTCCTCATTAGGGCATGCGGTTTGTGTCATAGCCCCGCCCCCTTTCCTTTAAGTGCGCGTTTGCGTCTCAGTTCCACCCACTCATACTTAAGCCACGCCCTCATTCCCTTTAGGGGCGTGGTCTACACCTTCAGCCCCGCCTACCGCGGGTAAGCCACGCCCCTTTCCTTTTAGAGGCCATTATTTGTGCCGTAGCTCCGCCCACCACCAAGACACCCCTTTTGCCGCTAGGGGGGCGTGGTCTACACAGTAACCCCGCCTTCCCCCGCTAAGCCACGCCCCCTTTCCTTATAGGGGCGTTCTTTGTGTTGTAGCCCCTTCCCCGTTAGGGGGCGTGGTCTCACCGCGCGGCGGGGGCGGGGCCTGCCCCGAAGTCCCGCCCCCCGAAGAGCTGCCAGCGCAGGCTCGCGTCGCGCAGGAGGAGCCGTTCCCGCGGCGGGGGCAGCCCCGGGGGGGGCCGCAGCCGATCCCGGCTCCCGCCGCCCCCCCCCCCGGGCCCGAAGTGCCCCTCGAGGAGGCGCAGCGGCCCCGGCGCCAGCCAGCGCAGGCAGGGGGCGCCCTCCGCAGCCTGGTGACCACGTGACCCCACTGTCACCCACGTGACACCATTGTCACCCCATAGGGACACCCCATTGATCCCCACTGTCACCCCATAGCGACCCCCCCAGTGATCCCACTGTCACCCCATCATGACCCCATTGTCACCCCATAGTGACATCCCCATTGACCCCCATTATCACCTCATAGCGGCCCCCCCAGTGCCCCCATTGTCACCCTATAGCGACCCCCTTGCCACCCCATAGCAACTCCCCAGTGCCCCCCTTGTCACCCCATAGCGACCCCCTGTTGACCCCTACTATCACCCCACAGCAGTCCCCCAACCGACCCCATCATCACCCCAGTGCCCATTGCCTCCATAGCAACCCCCCCCAGGACCTCCATTGTCACCCCATAGAGACCTCCCCCCAGTGCCCCCATTGTCACCCCATAAGGACCCACCCAGGACCCCCATTACCCTCCTGGGACCCCCCATTTCAGGGTCCCCTCTCATTCAGGGCCCCCCCAACACCCCCCCATTGCCCCCCCACTCACAGGGCTCGGGGGGGCCTCCAGGATGCAAAAGCCGTCGGCATCGGGGCTGCTGCTGCTCCCCAGTGGGGCTGGGGGCGGCGCAGGGGGGGCCGGGGCAGCCGCTATGGGGCAGCCATGGGGCCGGGGCCCCCCCTCACCCGGGAACAGGTACATGGAGACTGGAGGGGGCAGGGGGGGCGGCGGGGCCTCGTCTATGGGGTGCAAGGGAGCGGGGAGAGTCAGCCCCCCATGGCAGCACCAGTGGACCCACATCTGCCCCCCAAGTGCCTGTGGCTCCCCCCCCGGCCATACCTGGGGGCTGTGGGGTGCCATGGGGCAGCCGTGGGGCATCGCGCAGGGCGTCCGTCAGGTCCTGCTGGTTGATGGTGGCCGTGGGGGGGCCGTGGGGGGGGGCCTGAGGTTGGAGGAGGCTCAGCAATGGGGTCCTCACAGCCCCACTTGGGGGTCCCAGTGAGGGGGGGTCCCAGCGCCCCCACCCCACACTCACCTGGGGGTCCCCATGGGCTGGGGCAGGGCCAGGTGTGGGGCTGGCTGTGGGGCGCGCTGTGGGGCTGGAGAGGTGCTGCAGGAGCTGGGCAATGGCGGCGGCGCTGTCGGGGCAGGTCCGGGCCCGCAGGCGGGCGGGCGCCAGGCGCAGCTCATCCCGAGGACACGGCTGGAGGAGTGGGTCAGGCTGCCCCATAGCGCCCCACAGAGCCCCACGGCGACCCACAGAGCCCCGCTGAGCCTCCTGCGCCCCATAGCAGTTCCCTCTGCTTGCTCCCTGCACCCTATGGCCTCCTCTGCCCCATGGAGCAGTCTCTGCCCCACAGCAACTCCCGCTGCCCCCCAGCTCCCACTCTGCCTCATGATCTCTCAGCTCCCCAACCTCATCTCAGCCTCCCTGCCCCATGGCTACCCCACAGCTCCCATTTCAGCCCCCAGTGCCGTCTGCCCCCCAGCTGCCTGGGCTCTGCCCCCAACTGCCAGGCTCTGCCCCATGGCTGCCCCCCAACTGACCAGGCTCTGCCCCATAGCAACTGCTGCTGGTCCCCCACTCCCACTCTTCCCCACGACCTCTTTCCCAGCCCCCCAACCCCATCTCAGCTCCCCAGCCCCATGGCTACCCCACAGCTCCCATCTCAGCCCCCAGGCCCCTCTGCCCCACAGCTGCCCCCCAACTGACCGGGCTCTGCCCATCCCCGTTGCCCTTCCACGAGCTCAGCACCAGCTCCAGGAAGTCGACGTCCAGGACGCAGATGAAATCTATGGGGTGGGGAGGAAGGGGTCCATGGGGTCTGGGGGTCCCTGCTCGGAGGGGGTTCCCGGAGGGGGTCCCAATGTGTGTGTGTGTGGGGGGGGGGGGTCCCGGTACCTCTCTGCAGCTCCAGCTTCGCCTCCCGCCATTGGTCACTCAGGAGCACGGCGCCATCGTCCACCAGCAGCCTGCAGGGGGCGCCACTCATGTTGGGGACCCCCCCATCACTATCAGCCTCAATCCCCCCCCATGTACCCCCCATAGTGGGGTGCCCCCCCATGCTGGAGTATCCCCCCCATTATTGGGGTGCCCCCCATATTGGGGTACCCCCCCATGCTGGAGTATCCCCCCCATTATTGGGGTGCCCCCCATATTGGGGTACCCCCCCATGCTGGGATATCCCCCCCCCATTATTGGGGTGCCCCCCATATTGGGGTACCCCCCCATGCTGGAGTATCCCCCCCATTATTGGGGTGCCTCCCATATTGGGGTGCCCCCCCCATGCTGGAGTATCCCCCCCATTATTGGGGTGCCCCCCATATTGGGGTACCCCCCCATGCTGGAGTATCCCCCCCATTATTGGGGTGCCCCCCATATTGGGGTACCCCCCCATGCTGGAGTATCCCCCCCATTATTGGGGTGCCCCCCATATTGGGGTACCCCCCCATGCTGGGATATCCCCCCCCATTATTGGGGTGCCCCCCCCTCACCGCAGCAGGAAGGTGCTGGTGTCGGGGACGCTGCTGCTGGTGACACTGAGGGTCTCAGCGGTGACCAGGACACGCAGGGGGAGAGGGGGGGGCCTGGAAGGGAGGGGGCACGGGGGGTGTCAGGGGGGGACCTCAATACCCCCGCCAAGGACCCCTATATTGGGGTGCAAACCCCCCCAATGGACAACGGCACCTCTTTGGGGTGCCCCCACCCAAAGGGGACCCCAAAACCAGGGACCCCCCCAAGACACCCCCATTTCAGGGTCCCCCTCATTCTGAGCGCCCCCCTCCCCATTTAACCTCCCCCCCCCCCATCGCAAAGGCCCCCCCAACCCAACACATTGGGGTGCCCCCCCCAAAGGGACCCATATAAAGGGGTCTCCCCACTAAAGGACCAGCATTTGTGCCCCCCCCCCCCTCCATGGGGGGCCCCCACCGGTAGTGGAGGCCGCAGCGGCGCAGGTGCAGGTGCAGCCGGGTCAGGGGGGTCGGTGCCGGGTACCCCAAAACCGCCTCCTCCTCCAGTGCCAGCAGTGCCAGGAGCTGCGGGGGGGGGCAGGGATGGGAACCACCAAAATGGGCACCCCCAAAAGCCCCCCCAATGGGGACCCCAAAATAGGCACCCCCCAATAAGAACTCTCCAAGCACCCCCCCAGTAGGCACCCCAAAAGAGGGACCCCCAAACAGGGGGACCCCCCATAGGACCCCAAACACCTTCTAATGGAGACCCTAAAATAGGGACCCCCCAAACACCCCCTGCAATGGGCACCCCCAAACAGGGGTACCCCCAAAGCACCCCCAACAGGGACCTCCCCCAACACCCCCCACCCAATGGGGACCCCAAAACAGGGACCCCCCCAATGTCTCCAACCAACTGGGGACCCCCAAACTGAGCCCCCCCACCCCCCCACCCCAAATGGGCCATCCCAAACCTCCCCCCCCCCCCACCTGGCTGAACCAATGCTGCGCGGGGGGGGCGGCGCGGTGCTGCAACAGCGCCCCCTGCAGGGCCACCGACACCACCAGCTCCTGGGGGGGGGGACAAGGGGAGGGGATCACCAATGGCCCCCTACTGCCCCCCCCATTGCCTCCCCATGTCCCTTTATTGCCCCCAACCCCCCCATGTCCCCCCATTGCCCCCCCATGTCCCTTTATTGCCCCCAAACCCCCCCATGTCCCCCCATTGCCCCCCCGTAGCCCCCCCACGTCCCTTTATTGCCCCCAAACCCCCCCATGTCCCCCCATTGCCCCCCTATGCCCCCCCATTGCCCCCCCATTGCCCTCTATTGCCCCCAAACCCCCTCATGTCCCCCCCATTGCCCCCCCATAGCCCCCCCATGTCCCCCTATTGCCCCCCCATAGCCCCCCCACGTCCCTTTATTGCCCCCAAACCCCCCCATGTCCCCCCATTGCCCCCCCATAGCCCCCCCACGTCCCTTTATTGCCCCCAAACCCCCCCATGTCTCCCCATTGCCCCCCCATAGCCCCCCCACGTCCCTTTATTGCCCCCAAACCCCCCCATGTCCCCCCATTGCCCCCCCATGCCCCCCCATTGCCCCCCCATTGCCCTCTATTGCCCCCAAACCCCCCCATGTCCCCCCATTGCCCCCCCATGCCCCCCCATTGCCCCCCCATGTCCCCCCATAGCTCCCCCATGTCCCTTTATTGCCCCCAAACCCCCCCATGTCCCCCCATTGCCCCCCCATGTCCCTCTATTGCCCCCAAACCCCCCCACGTCCCCTCACCCGCGTGTCCCCGGGGGGGCTCAGGTCACTCTCCAGCGCCAGCACCAACATCCGGGGATCCGGGGGGGCCTCGGGCGGGGGGCCCGGCTCCTCCCATGGACCAATCACAAGCTGCAGAGGGGGGGGCGGCCCCGCCCCCCCCGGCACCTCCAGCTCCTCCCCCCCCTCCTCCGGCACCGGTCCTGGATGGGGGGGGGGGGGGGGAAACAGTGAGGGGGGGGCTGAAGCCCCGACCCCCCCCAACCACAAAGACCCCCCCAAACCACCCCCCCCCCCCCCATTTGGCCTTTTCCCATGCATTTCGCCCCCCCCCCCCAATTTCGGGGTCCCCCCCCCTCTATTTCAGACCCCCCCCCTCCGGTCCCCCCCCCCTCCGTACCGTGCCACAGCCGCAGCTCCATGACCTCAGCGCAGGCTCCGGTCCCCCCCCGGCGCCCCCCCGGGGCGGGCACGAGGCAGACCTGCCCCTCCCCCACCTCCAGCACCAGCCGTGACCCCGGTGACCCCTCCTGGGGGGGGGGGGAAGAGAAAGACGGGGTCACTTCAGGTCATGGGGGGGGTTGCCCCCCCCCCCAAGTGACACAAAGGGGAGAGTCCAGGGTGACCCCAAAGGGACCCAGGGTGACGGGGGGGGTCCCGGGGGGGGTTATTGGGGGGCTCAGGGGACCCCGGGGGGGGTTGCAGACCCCCAAGTGACACAAAGGGGGACACAGGGGGGCCCATGGGGACACAGGGGTGATGGAGAGGGACTGGGGTGACCCCAAAGGGACAGGGGGTGATGGGGGGGTCCCGGGGGGGCTCAGGGTATCCCCAAGTGACATAAAGGGGACTGGGGGTGGCCCAAAAGTGACACTGGGGGGGATAAAGGGGGACCTGAAGGGGGCTTGGGACCCCCAAGGCACACAAAGGGGAACACGGGGGGGGGGCATGGGGACCCCAAAGTGAAGCAGGGGTGATGGAGAGGGTCTGGGGGTGACCCTGGGTGCCAATGGGTGACACTGGGTGCCAATAGGTGATGCTGGGTGCATGTGGGTGACAATGGGTGACAGTGGGTGCCAAGGGGTGACTGTGAGGGCCAATGGTTGACACTGGATGCCAATGGGTGTCAATAGGTGACAGTGAGTGCCGATGGGTGCCAATGGGTGACACTGGGTGACAATGAGTGCCAATGGGTGACAGTGGATGTATGTGGGTGCCAATGCGTGACACTGGGTGACAATAGGTGCCAATGGGTGCCCCGGACACACCATTGGGTGACAATCGGCCGTGACCCGTCCCCATGGGACAGTGATGAGGACAACGACGCTGCTCTGGGGGGGGGCGGCCGTGGCCCCCGGGGGCACCGCGGGGCCTTCGTCATCCTCCTCTTCGTCCTCCTCCTCGGAGTCTGGGGGGGGCCAGAGGGGGGGGGTCAATGGGGACCCGGGTGCGGGTTTTGGGGGGGTCCCAGGTCCCGTCCCGTCCCCCCCCCCCCGCTCACCCGTGCCCGGGGCTGATTTGCAGGGCTTGAAGGTGTCAGAGCTGGGGGGGGCGGAGCCTGCGCTGGGGGCGTGGCTTCCGGAGGGGGCGGGGCCAGCCGGTTCCCACAGCAGGAGCTCATTGATTCTTTGGGGGAAAGGGAATGGAAACGTTACTGGGGGGTGGGAGGAGGCACCGCCACCACTGAAGAACCCCCCAAAACCAGGGACCCCCCAACCCCCCCCAAATCAGAACCCTCAAACTCCCCCTCCACCCCCCTCGAAGCACCCAAAATCTGGGCACGCCAAAATAACCCCCCCCAAAATCACAGCCCCCAAAAGTGGGGTGCTCAAAACACCCCGAACTTGCGCCCCCCCCCCCCCCCCCGGCAGGACCCCCAAGTGTCCCACCCCCAATTGGGACCCACCAACCAAAGGATTCCTCATCCAAGGGACCCCCCCATAGAACCCCCACCTTAGGGACACCCCCAAAAGCCCCCCCAGGACCCCCCCCAACCTGCTGTAGAGTCGCTGCAGCAGCGCGGGGGGGCGCAGGCGGAGGTGGGCCCGGGGCAGCGTCAGCCGCAGGCTGCAGGGGGCCCCCCCCAGTGCCCCCCCCACGAACGCCCCCAGCTCCTGGGGTGTCCCCGGCAGCACCAACTTGGGGGGGGGGGGGGATCAGAAGGGGGGATGAGAACCATAGGGACCCCTCAAAGAACCCCTCACCCCCCCCCGAAGAGCCCCAATGGGGGGGGATCAAATGGGGGGTGTGAGACCCATACGGACCGCCACAAAGAACCCCTCAGCCCCCCTACCAGAGACCCCCAATAGCCCTAGGGATACCCCCAACCCCCCCCCAGGGCTCCCAAAAGATCCCCCCAGAATCCATAGGGATCCCTGGAGACCCCCCCCAAATCCCACAGGGACCCCCAAAGGCCCCCTCCAGAGACCCCCCCTCAATGGCACCAGGGACCCCCAATGGCCCCAATGAGACACCCCGCGCCCCCCCCCCCGGATCTCCAATATCCCTGAGGCCCCCCCCCCCCCCACCCCCTCCCATCCCCACAGGGCCCCCCCCCCGGGGGTGCCCTCACCTCGTGGCTCTCATAGATGCTGCGCTGGGCCGAGAAGGGGCTCAGGGGAGGTCCGGGGGGGGCCCCTGAGGGGGGGTCGGGCACCATCACCTCCAGCCTGTGGGACCCACCCAGGTGTCCGCCTCCACACATGGGGGGGACACGGACACCCCAACACCCCCCCCAGCACCCAGGTGACCCCCCAAAAAGGGACCAAAGAGGTACCTGGGGGACCCCAACATCCACATCCTGCCCCCGCCCTCCAATCCGAGGGACCCCAATATCCAGGACCCCCCCCCTCAGCACCCCATGGGTGCCCCCCCTGCCCCATGGGTGCCCCCTCACGTGGGCAGGATGCGGGTGCTCCCAGGGCCGGGTCCGGGCTCCACGCACAGGCAGGGGATGGCGCCCATGTCCTCGGCCTCGTACACCACTGGGGGGGGGACATGGGGGGGGTGTCACAGCCGAGACCCCCATAGCCACCCCAGGACATGGGAACAAGCCCCCCCTCCCATCCCACAATGTCCCCCTTGTTCCAGTCACATCCACCCAGGCTCCCCCTGTGCCCCCCCATGACACCTCATGTACCCCCATGCCCCCCCACTTCATGTCCCCCCATCACTCTGCATCCCCTTATGACCCCCCAACACCTCCCCAGTGCCCCCACTCCCCCTTCCCCCGTACCCCCCATATCCCCCCCCCCCCCCAGGAGACACATGCACACCAGGACCCCCTCCCCCCAAAAGCCCCCCACAAAGATCCTCCACTATCCCCCCCTACAGGTGACAGATGCAGACCAAGGCCCCCCCCCAAAACCCCCCATATCCCCCCCCAGGTGATAGATGCAGACCAAGACCCCCCCCCAAGACCCCCCCATATCCCCCTCACCCAGGAGGCGGGAGCAGACCAGCGCCCCCCCCCGCGCCCCCCCCGCACCGCGGGGCCCCCCCAGCTCCAGCCTCAGGCTCTCGGGGCGCAGGCTCGGGGGGGGGCCCCGCAATGGGGGGGGGCGGAGATCGACCCGGGGCAGCCGCAGCCGCAGCACGGCCCTCGGCGCCGCCCACCGCAGGCGAGGCCACGCCCACTCCTGGGGAAGGGGGCGGAGTCAATGTAGGGCACGCCCCCAAGAGGCTCCACCCCCGCCCCGCCCACAGCCACCCATTGACCCACCCGAAGTCCCCGTTCATTAGCACAAACCCCGCCTACCGCGCAAGCTCCGCCCCTTTACCCATCCCTGACCCCACCCATTAACAAGCCACGCCCCCTTTCCCCGTAAGTCCCCTCCCCTCATTGACGCCCCTCCAACTTTAAGCCCCGCCCACCTCTCCAGGGGGCGTGTCCTTGCAGGAGGCGTGGCCTAAGCCAGTGAGGGCGGGGCCAAAGCGCTCAATAAGCCCCAGGTCCAGGTCGCTCTCCATGGGGCTGAGCTCCAGCGACAGCTCCCGCGGGGGGGGCGGCTCCTGGGGGGCACTGGGGGTCAGGGGGGGTCGGGGGGATCACAGGGGGACCCGGAGGGGGGGTCACCAGAGGGCCAAGATGGAGGCTGGGGGAGTCAATGGGGGTCATGGAGTGCTTTGGGCAGTCACAGGGTTCACATGGGGGGGCACAGGGACTTGAGGTGTTGGGGGGCAAGGATCTTGATAAATAGGGGCTGGTGGGGGGCCACAGAGCAGGCCCATGGGGTGTCCTGATGGGGTAGGGGTGGGTGTGGACCCCCCCGGGGTACTTTCCCCCCTCTCTGGTGATTTGGACCCCCCCATCCCACCTCGGGGGCACCGGGGCCCCCCCAACCCCACTCACCTTCAGGGGGGGCTCCCCAGGACCAGGAGGGGTGGGGGGGCCGTAGTGCAGGCGCAGGCAAGGCTGGGTCGGGGGAGAGGCGGGGGGGAACCGCAGCACCTGGGGGCGGGGTTAGGGGCGGGGCCACAGATGGCTCCACCCCCAACCGGCTTTATACGTGCAAGGCCACGCCCCCTCCCACAGACATGCCCCCAATAGCACCGCACCATGAAGACCCGCCCCTTTTAAGCTCCGCCCCTTTACCCAAGCCTCACCCACTGCCAGGCTCCACCCCATCAGCCCCTCCTCTTTTAAGCTCCACCCCATCAGCCCCTTCCCATTGCCCACCCCCTCCCAAACCCCGCCCCCTGCACTGGCCCCGCCCCTTCCCATTGGCCCCGCCCACCTGCAGGCGGTGCGGCTCCGCCCCCGGCAGCTCCTCCGTCAGCTCCATGCGGGCGACCCCGAGGTGCCCCCGGGGCCCCCCCGCGGTGCCCAGCTCCAGCCCCCCCTGTGCACCCCCTGCCTGCAGCCTGGGGGGGGGCACGGGTCAGTGGGGGGGAGGCATGGGGGGAAAGGGGGAAAAAGGACGTGGGGGGGGGCAAAAGACTTATAATGGGGGGGGACACAGCAGAATGAGAGGAGACAGGGAACCAGAGGGGGTAGCACATGATGGAGGAGGGACACAAAGGGGAAGGAAGAAGGGGACAATTCAGGTGACAAAGGGGGGGGGACTTCGGATTTCGGGGTCACATACCTGAGGTGGGGGATGGGCAGGGCATGGCCTCCGCCCAGCACCCCCCATAGGAGCTGCTCGTCCCCGGGGGGGGGGGCACAGCCTGGCTGGGGCAGCGCCAGCGTCACCGTGCCCAGGGTCACCCGCACCCGGCAGCCCCCCGGGCGGGGGGGGCCCTGCCCTGTGACAGCGGCAGTGATGGGGGGGGGGATGACACCCCAAGTGACCCCCCCCCATTGACCAATCCCCCCCCCCCCCCCGCACTTACCGGGTGGGGGTGAGCACTGGGGGGATGGGGGATGGAACCGGGGGCTGCCCTAGGGGGGGGCACAGGGGGGGTCAATGCTGCTGCCCTCCCCCATCCCCTGCAGAGCACCCCCCAACCCCTCCATCACTCACCACAACGCTGGGGGAGGGGCTGGGGGGGGGCGTAGCCTCGGGGGGGGCCGAGCTCTGCCCCCCCAGGGAGCCCGTCATGGAGTAGAACAGCTCTGGTGGGGTGGGGGGGGAGAAGGGGTTACAACCCCCCCGAGCACCCGAAGACCCCCCCAGAGCACCCAATGGTGCTTCCAGTGCCCCCCCCATCCCCCAACACCTTCTCCTGGCCCCCCAGGGTCTCACCTGCACCAGGGGGTCCCCGGGGGGGGCCGGGGGGGTCCCCCCCCCGCAGGCAGCGGCTCAGCTCCCGCTCAATCAGCTCCAGGTCCTGGGGCCCAGGGGGCGGCTGCGCCCCGAGGGGGGAGGCCGGGATCTGGGGAGCCGGTGATGGGGGGGGCACTGCAGCCCGAAGCACCCCCAAACCCCCCCCACCAATGGGACCCCCCCAAACACTCCCAAACATCCCATAAAGGACCCCTCCCAAAGTTACCCCCCCCCAATGGACCCCCAAAGAGACCCCCCCAAACCCCCCCGGGAACACTCCAAATCCCCCTCCCCAAAGGGACCCGGGTATTGGGGGAGTCCCCACCCCCAAAACACCCCCCCCATAGACCATTGGGGTGCCCCCCCTCCAGGGCCCCAGATTTGGGGGTCACTCACCAGGGGGGTCGAAGGTCCCCAGCAGCCCAAACAGGGCCTCCAGCAGAGGGGGGGGCAGCAGCAAGTGCAGGGCCCCCACCTCCCCCTGCACCTCCACCTGCACCCCCCCCAGGGCCATCAGCACCCCAAAGCCTGCACCTCCCCATGGCACCCCCAAACCCCACAGCGACCCCCCCGGCACCCATCAGTGACCCCCAATACATCCCCCCCACCTATAAACAATGCCCAGGACTCCCCCCCCCCGCACCTATAAATGACCCCCAGCACCCTCCTGCACCCACAAACGACACCCAGCACCCCCAAGACACTCACTTGCACCTAGAACTGACTCCTAGGGCCCCCCCTGCACCCATAAATGACCCCCAGCACCCTCCTGCACCCATAAATGACCCTAGGACACCCCTGCACCTATAAATGACCCCCAGCACCCTCCTGCACCCATAAATGACCCCTAGGACACCCCTGCACCTATAAATGACCCCCAGCACCCTCCTGCACCCATAAATGACCCCTAGGACACCCCTGCACCTATAAATGACCCCAGCACCCTCCTGCACCCATAAATGACCCCCAGGACACCCCTGCACCTATAAATGACCCCAGCACCCTCCTGCACCCCTAAATGACCCCCAGGATCCCCCCCCGCCTCGCACCCATGGGTGCCCCACACCCACCGCAGGGCCCGGCAGGGCCTGGTTCTGCTTCAGCCTCAGGGAGAGCCGGGAGGGGCCGGGGCTGAGCCCCACCGGGACCGGGGGGGGGGTGGCGGCCTCCTGGGGGCAAGACCCGGGGGGGGAGTGGTCACAATTGGGGTCCTATAGGGGGGATCCCGGGGGGGGGTGATGGGTGACCCCTACCAGAGCCCCGGGGGGGGGCAGCTCCTGCCACAGCAGCCGCAGGTCCCCAAAGCGCAGCCCCTTGAGCAGCACCGGGGGGGGCCCCGGGCCCGGCCCCCCCTCGTCCTCATATTGAACCCTAGGAAAGGACATGGGGGGGTCACATCCCCATCGGGGCACCCTCAGTAGCCTCAACCCCCCCTCCTTGCACCCCCTCAGTGACCCCCCCCCGGCCCCCTCCCCACCTTGGCAGCCGCAGCTCCAGGGCCCCCCCCGGCAGCTCCAAGCGCAGCTCCGTGTCCTCCAGCTCCACCCGCAGCCGGCGCAGCACTAAGGCGGGGGGGGGCACAATGGGGGGGGCTGTTCGAGATGTGCCCCCCCCGACCCCCAACCCCAACCCCCCTTTATTTCCTCACCTCCATCGATGGTCAAGGCCAGCGCCTCCAGCCCCTCCAGGGGGGCGGCTCTGCGGGGGGGTCTCGCCGGGACGATGGTGGGGGAGCAGCCCCCGGGCCCCCCGCTGCCCTGCGGGGACACGGGGCAATGAGGGGGGGGCACAAAGGGACGAGGGGACGGGAGAGGGGGGGTTGGAAGAGGAGACCCCGGGGGGTGACGGACCAGAGGGTGGGGGACCCATAGGAAGGGTGACAGAGGGCGACGGGGGGGGGTGACATGGGACCAGTGATGGGACGGGGGGGGGACACGCACGGTACCGGATAGGGAAAGACGGGACCGGAGAGTGAAGGACGTGATCGGAGAGGAGAGACAAGAGTGGAAGCGAGAGACGGAACCGGAGAGGGGAAACGGGACCGGAGGAGGGGGAACGGGGACCGGAGGAGGGGAACGG